>NC_139958.1:19166352-19226352 GCF_963454915.1 Gymnoscopelus microlampas
ATCATTGCATAACAGTATGAACAATATGCGTATTTACAGGTTATAGAGGACTGCTCTAAATAATATTTAACCCTGAGGGTGATTCTTAGCTAATGTCTTCCAAATCCCAACAGTTTTCTGAAAAACATATGTTTCTATAATCAGTGGTTCTCAAACGTTTTCATGTCAAGGACCCCCAAAATGATATGTATTTGGCGGTGGACCCCACCTCAAAATATTTTGTTCCACGGACCCCCAGAAGCAAAGATTTGAGTTAAAGATGTTTGCTTTAAAAGAATATAAATATATTAATTTGCACGCATTTTCTTGATCTTTCAAAAATAGTAGAAACACAAGCTCATAGCGCGGCACTCTATGAGCTTGTATATCTGCTATTTTTGAATAGCCAAAGTGTAAAATAATGCTTTTTAGCTCAAATCAAAAAATGACACAGATGCGTCTTAATGGGTTAAATACATGAACATAACAATAGTAACAGCAATTAGAGCTCCATGACCAACAGACAGACATCCCACCTCTGTCCCTGTAACATATGTTTTGGGGGGAGATCGTGCACTCTAAGATCAAACAATACAATTACTTGTGGTAAAGCTGGCATGCTCCTGGGAGGAAGGACATCTGGGGTGTTTTTATGTGTGACTCACAGGCTGTGAGAGTGACCTCCCCATTTCTTAGATTATAGAGATTTGTGTTGATAGGAATGGTGTGTGGATCAATGGACTGGCCTCTACTCTCAGTGGACGATCAAAAAAAGTGTTTTGGGAGGTCAGCCCAAACAGATGAGGCACACGCCAGGACTAGTCTGATAAAGGTCGATGTATTGCAGTGGTTCTCAAACGTTTTCATATCAAGGACCCCCAAATGTATTTGGCCACGGACCATCCGTCTGAAAATAATTTGTGCTAAAGACCCCATACAAGATCCGACCAATATGTCCATATATATGGAGATCGATCTGTCAGTCCTTCTGTCAGTCCTTTTGTGCCCATATATGGAGCTGACTGATTTGTTTGCGCATGTGGCCTGTTGCCATGGCGACACATTGAGGTTACACAACACACTCCCATATTTGGGCATAGCTGCATTGGAAACTCCTTATATGGTTATGGCTGAGTCCACCGGCCCGGGCCCCGGCCCTCCCTTAAGCCAGTTTTAATATCAGATAGCAGATCTACAAGCTCACAACATGAGCTTGTAGATCAGCTATTTTAGCATAATAGCCTATATCATCATCATACTATCATCATCATCATCATCATACTATCATCATACTATCATACTATAATTCTAGTAACCTCTGTAGTAGTGGTGAGTACGTGAATGAAGATACCCGGTTCTCCTCACTGGCTGGACCAATTGCTCTGATTTTGCACACAGCCATTGACCATTACCATCTGAACGCAACTGTGAAGCCCGTTTTTCAATTTCATCAAATCTCAGTTTCTTATTAGCGTTTTTGTGTCAAACACTGTCGCCATGGTTACGGGGCTGCCCAGCTATGGGACGAACTGCCTCCCGGGTTGCCAGATCATGTGCGCATATCCCCCCACGGATGCGCTGCGCCGACCGGGTATGGTCTAGTGTATATGAAGTGGTTAAACTGATGTTGATGCTATATTAACTAATTTTGCCGGGGACCCACTGGAACCCCTTCAAGGACCCCTGGGGGTCCCCAGACCCCACTTTGAGAACCACTGATGTGCTCTCTGGCTCAGTACATCTGATGGAAACGATGCCCTGATGCTACAGCCATGACTGTGTACACATAAGCTTAAGCTTAACCCATTAAGACCTGAAGACGATTCTACAAATGTCTTCTAAATCCCAACAGATTTCTGAAAAACATACAGTATGTTTCTATATCAGTGGTTTTCAAACATTTTCAGGTCAAGGACCCCCAAAATGATATGAATTTGGCCGCGGACCCCCATCTCAAAATATTTTGTTCCAGGGACCCCCAGAAGCAAAGATTGTAGTTAATGTTTGCGTTAAAAGAATACATATATTCAAGATTTGCACACATTTTTCAAAAATAGCAGATCTACAAGCTCGTAGCGCGGCACTCGGTGCTGCGCTACGAGCTTGTATATCTGCTATTTTTTAATAGCCAAAGTGTAAAATAATGCTTTTTAGCTCAAATGAAAAAGTGACACAGATGCTTCTCTGATCTTGGTTTATTTTTTACTTAAACTCTTACCTGTTCCAGTCCTGTGTTTCAGCCTTGCTGCCGTTGCTACATTTCCCATCAGCACATGGTTTATCTCACAGCATAGCTCTTGAATGAATAATGGTCTAATGACCTCTGCCTCAGATCCTGCAGATCTCTGGGTTGTGGTGTGGAGGAACCTTCAACCTCAAAAGTGTGAGTGAGAGTGAACCTTCAATTTGTTACCGCGAGTGTCTCGGTGACTCATATGTGTCTTGAGCACAGCGAAGCTTAAACTTTTCACCTCAAAATATCTGCTCTGAGCCCACTATTGCTGTGCTCGTTTTCACCTGCACTTGACAACGTCTTTTGTGAGAATTCGACCCTGTATCCACCTGGTTGCCATAGTGTTGCTAACACATGACACACAAACTGCACCTCCTCTGTACATGGTTTCACACAAAAGAATAAGAGGGGGAAAAAAAGGAATCTTAGGATGGAAAATAGAAAGTAGAATTAGCTGGAGCTGGAGTGTGTTTCTATAAAGGTCATGTTGATAACATTTGTATGTAGACAAATCATGAACAGAAAATGATACACCCACCCACAGAGCTTTTATAGAAGTCTGGAATACAAAATATCTCTTTTCTCCCCCCACAATTATTATGATTGTGAAATAATCACTATATTAAAATGAAATAATCATTTTAATAGTTTAATAATGAACCTTATGTGACAGAGGTCTTGTAAGTGTCTTGTGCGTGTGACACATTTGTGGCACATTTATGTTTTGTGAACACAAGTTCCTGCCAGCATCTGACTCATTGTAGCTGTGACTAATTGTCTTTCTCAACATCAACAACGAATACTCTCTCAAAGTGCTCCCTTCCAGTTGTAGTGTTTGATCCAGCATGAATTTAGAGGGGTCCAATTTGCCCTCCCCTACTATGTTTTAGGGTGTCAATGTCAAAAGTAAGGGGGCCATTAAAAGAAAAATGCCCTGGGAAGTAGACTTGGACTTTCAAGTTTTGTAGTAAAACACAATACATTATAAATATTTCTTAATATATGTTTCTTTTATAACTCTTATGCCTATTCTTCCCACCCCACACCAATTTTAATTACCAGAATAGACCCCTTAACGACGTCATACTGGCTGCGTGCAGCCAGTATGCGCGCAACGAAACCCATTATATCAGGTCTCGTTAGGACGCGTCTCACTAGCCAACACACACAAGAGGGGGTTGGGGTGTGCTGAAACCAGTGCACCCCGAAACAGGTTGGGAATTGATTGCGTGAAACAATCACCTGTGCGTCCAGGCTCAATGTTAGTAAACAAATAATTGGTCTATTGGGAGGAGGCTAATTTAGCTGCATGCATCAAATTCTAGCAGGACAGTTATGATTTTTAGTGGGTCAATGGCACAGCTTGATAAAACAGCGCTTGTATCTGTTGCATCACTTAGATTGAGTTCATTGATGTGGATGATAGCTGCTGCCTCACATTCTCTTAACTTGTGTGATACTGGCACAAAAAACATAAAAAAGGTAACATTTTTAAATACTTTTCTCCACACAAACCATAATATGCCTGAGGACCCTGAGGTAGCCTGTTTCATTCTGTGACAGACTCGTCGCTTGTGTTTACATGCAACTCTGCATCAAACTTCATTGCCTTCAGAAAAGCTCTCTCCATTTTAGAATTGCATCCGTCCTTGTTTTGAAGAAGAGCATGTTTTTTGGCCACAAATTAATTATCTGATGGCTCTGGGTGCATGGATTCTGCCATACTACTGACTGATTTGTTTTTATTTTTTAAATATTTTCTACTACAGGCAATTGTGTTGAGGATATTACTTTTTCTGTAAATGTCCTACATTTCCTGCAGATATTTCTTTCCAGGATGAACACAAGTATCCTCTTATGGAAGCATTTTTAATATTGTGTCTTTGATTCATTTACAATATATTATTAATATTTAATTATAAATATTCTATCTATTATTCCCTATCTCACCATCTCTCTCTGTCACTTTGCCTCTCTATTCAGAGTGTCGCTGTAGCTTTTTGTCTTTGCCGGGCCGACAGGCCTGCAAACAGTTTTGATGTCAGTAGTATTGAAGCATTACAGATGTGCCACTTCAAAACTTCACATGTCCTGCCATCGCCAAGACAGTACATTTTCAGGGGATTCCCAGGGCAATAAGAGGGACAAAGAAGGGCATTTAAAATGCTGAATTATTTTGATGATCACTGCTTTTATGATGCTAATTAATTTGAGCAACTGGTCAAATCACCTTTCGCCTCATAATGAGTCTGACACCTTGTTCAACACACATTCTTTTGTTCTCATGTATATGGATGTCTGTTGAAGGGAAAAACGGGGGTGTGTAGTGACAACTTCTTTTCAGGGGCAAAACAGTGCATTTTAAGGGCAGAAAAGGGAGGAAAACAATGCATTTTCAGGGCACTATCAGGGAAAGAACAGTAACGTGTGAAGTTTTGAAGTGGCACATCTGTACTTGTTTTCTTAGCGCTCTAGTTACTTGACCACTGTAGTTGGTTGACTTAAGTTTCATGCTGCTTATGGCAATCTTGCACTTAAGGCATTCTGAATACCTGATAAATGCCTAAATTGTTATTGTAACACTACAGTATATCCCTCTTCGATGAAAACATAACATTAACATTTTCTGCTCTCTTTTCGTGTTCCTCGGAGCACAGGTCTCCGCCAGACGAGGTGGTAAAAGTCAATCTTAACCAATCAGGGTGACATAAACAAGTACTGTTCCTGATTAATTCTGTCTTACCTATTTATATTACATATCGTGATGTCACGTGAAGCTTGACCAATGTTAGGTGTTCACAGGAGGGACACACACACACACACGGACGGACAAAGTGAAAACATACTCTCCACCATGCCTTCGGCCTGGCGAAGACAAAAATCCTTCTGATGTTGTCTCTAACATGTAGTGATATCAATTCTGTCTTGACAAGTTCCATTTTTTGCTGTTACAAAGCTAATAGCTGTCATTCTCGTGTGCAACAGGTAGGAATGGATGTCGTTTCATTTCCTGCTCCTTTGAACCCGGCCCATATGGCAAAAGAAAGCAAACCATTTAAGTCAGTGGTTTTCAACCAGTGGTCCGGGGACCACCAGTGGTCCTTGGAGGGGTACCAGGGGGTCCCCAGATAATTTAGTTAACATAGCCTCACAGTCATTTTAACCACCTAGCTTTGGCTATTCAAAAATAGCAGATATACAAGCTCATAGTGCGGCACCGAGTGCCACGCTATGAGCTTATAGATCTGCTATTTTTGAAAAATCCTGGAAAATGTGTGCATATCTTTGAATATATATTTTCAAAGCGAACATTTTTAACTCAAATCTTTACTTCTGGGGGGTCCCTGGCACAAAACATTTTCATACGGGGGTCCGCGAAATGTATGTCAAATGTCAAATGTATATCAATTTAGGGGTCCTTGGCATGAAAAAGGTTGAAAACCACTGATTTAAGTGGTACTAGATGAAACACAAAGACCCCGAGTAACGGAAACATGCAGCAAAGTGATATGCATCTGTTATGGTAATGAGTATCTACTACCTGGTGGTCTTGAGAGCAAACACCTGAAAGCGGAAGCAAATATTTAAGGAGATAGCAGTTGGTTGAAAACCAGATAAGAACGCTATATTCACCCTTGTCTGGATTCCTCAAAAGTACTTCAGCGATAGCGTCTCAGTAGGAAATCTATAGCTTTCATCCTCCGTGTTGAATTAAAACCGCTACATATGAGCTCAACAATGACGGTTACCCCATGTCCCCGGGGTGGCCCGGGGTCAGTAGAGAGTCACGTCACATTAAAGTCTAGACAGCAAACTCTGGAGCTCATCGGTCCGGTTGGGCTACTGTTTTTAAAAAAAACAGTAAAAAGACATTAACATATTCAGCCTGTACAATATCTCTGTCTCCAATCTGTCCCTTTTTTACCCATTCAATCCTGGAACACATCTGTGTCATTTTAGACTTTAGCTGTAGCCATTATTTTATACTTTGGCTATTCAAAAATAGCAGATATACAGTACGAGCTCATAGCCAGCTCACAAGCTCACAATGGGGCGCGATGCGACACATTGTGAGCTTGCAGATCTGCTATTTTCAAAAGTTTTTTTATACTTATATACGTTTGAAAACGTGTGAGTTGGGACAATCTGCGTATTTGAGTACTTTCTACTTTTGGTACTTTAAGTACATTTTGATACCAATACATTTGTACTTTTACTCAAGTAAGTTCTGAATTCCTGACTATTTCTACATTGCAGTACTGATACATTTACTCACGAACAACATTTTAGTACTTTTCCTCCTTCCTTCAGTACTTTTCCGTCTCCTCTGCTGGAGCTCTGCATTTAGCCTCCTTTTCCATCTTCAGCGTTGATGAATATTCCAGTGCCAGGATAAGAGGTCCTCACCAATCTGTTCCAGACCCATGCAGATGGCACAGTACTTCTAAAACTGGTGTAACTTCAGCAGGAGGAGTCTCGTTTTAACCCTTTCAGACCGGGAACGCATTTGTGTCATTTGAAGAGATTTCTTTGGCTATTAAAAAATAGCAGATATACAAGCTCATAGCGCGGCACCGAGTGCCGTGCTATGAGCTTGTAGATCTGCTATTTTTTTTAAATTGTGACAATAAAATATGTACAATTCTTAGATTATTATTTTTTTAAAGCAAACATTTTTAACTCTGTTACAACTTCTGGGGGGTCCCTGGAACAAAATATTTTGAGATGGGGGTCCACGGCCAAATACACTGATAGCAAACACGATTTTAAAAAAAAACTGTTGAATCCCCAGAAGCAAAGATTTGAGTGACAAATGTTCGCTTTAAAAAATACATTATTCAAAGAATTGTACATATTTTTCATGATTTAAAAAAAAAATAGCAGATCTACAAGCTCATATCGCGGCACTCGGTGCCGCGATATGAGCTTGTATATCTGCTTTTTTTGAATAGCCAAATAAATCTTAAAATGACACAGATGCGTGCCCGGTCTTCATGGGTTAAGCACTAATACCCTCAGTGTTCCATTCTACACTCACTTCACACTCACTTCGCCCACCTGACAATAAGCTGATGTCATTGTACACAGGCTGCTGGCCCCCTGCTTGGGTCGAGGCCAAGGAGCAGGAGTAGTAGCAAAATGTGTGTGTTTTGAAGAAAATGCTTAATGGCAGAATATCTAACTCTATATCATTTAGGGGCGTGGCATATATGGGAGTTTTTTTTTGACTGATTGACTGAATACTTTATTAGTCATGTGCGCAACAGTCAGACATGAACTCATTCACTGCCAGAGTTCCTCTACAACAGTGAGCCCACACTGCCAGCGATTTTGAGTGTTTTCTTTCAAGACCCACAGAATATTTTGTTCTATGATGATGTAAACACCAAATATCTCAAAAGAAAGACGAGAGTCTCTACTTATATCAGGAGGGAAAGGTGTGTCACCGCAATGTTCCGTTCTTTAGTTATTGGCAGTTGAATATAGCTTGTTTTCACCCCAAAAAACACAAGAAAATAGAGAAAGATGTATTTCTCTTCTATAATTCTAGTAACCGTGGTGAGTGAGTGAAGCTACCCGGTTCTCCTCAGTGGCTGGACCAATTGCTCTGATTTTGCACACAGCCATTGACCATTACCATCTGAACTTAACTGTGAAGCCCGTTTTTCAATTTCATCAAATCTCAGCTTCTTATTAGCGCTTTTGTGTCAAAGAATGTCGCCATGGTTACGGGGCTGCCCAGCTATGGGACGAACTTCCTCCCGGGTTGCCAGATCATGTGCGCATATCCCCCCACGGATGCGTCGACCGGGTATGGTCTAGTTTGTATAAATCATATAACATTAGACTGGACCGGCTATTTTTTTAGATGACTTTATTTCCGGGTGTAATCTTCTTCGGAAGTCATAGGATCACTCACAGGTTGCGGAAGGGAGCCCTCTATCGTAAACACTGAAAAAACAAATGACAAACGTCATACGTCAATGGCAGTGAATGAGTTACGGCTAAAAGGAAAGGAAAACAGAAAAAAAGTCCTGTGGACTTGTTTCCAGTGTGGTCCTATGTATTCAATTAATCGACATAGCATAACAAATAAAAATAAATAAAAAGGTGCTTCATGATCCAAGCAAATGTTGATTGTACGACCTACGTCTCAAGGCTTATAGGCCAAAACGTAAAGTGGCCTGATGTAGCGCCACCATGAGACTGATATAAAAAAAAATGGCCTGCTGGGAATTTGCATGCAAAGTTTTAATGCCGATCGGTCCAGCGGTGTCCGAGATTAGCTGCGCACAGACGCAGGGGTGAAAGGTTTAAACATAGTCTTTGCCTCTCAGCCAGTCGGCTTGGCGAAGACAACAAGCTAAAGCAACATAGGTCTTCTTTTAACCCATTGAGACCTGAAGCCGATTCTACATGTCTCCTAAAGCTCAACAGTATTCTGAAAAACTTATGTTTCTATATCAGTGGTGCTCAATCTTTTTCACGTCAAGGACCCCCAAAATTATATGTATTTGGCCGTGCGCCCCCTTCAAAATATGTTGTTCCAGGGACCCCCAGAAGCAAAGATTTAAGTTAAAAATGTTCTCTTTAAATATATATATATATATATATATTCAAACGATCTTTCAAAAATAGCAGATCTACAAGCTCGTAGCGCGGCACTCGGTGCCGCGCTATGAGCTTGTATATCTGCTATTTTTGAATAGCCCAAACTGTAAAATAGACAACAAGCTAAAGCAACATAATAGGTCTTATTTTATTACAGAATACAGAGACAGAGTGAGGGAGAGAGATGGTGAGATAGAGAATTATAGATACAGTAAAGACTGATACAGATCAGAAGCGATAAGAAATGGGAACATTAGAAATATTACTATTTAGATTCCAGCTAGGAACCGCAGGTTTTCTCCCTCGATTCTGCTCAAGGTTAATGTTTTATGTTAACAGCATTGTTAACAGAGACGACGCGGATCTTACCCAAACATGGAAACCACTGTGCTGACAGGATAACCTGAAGTGTTTGCTGCCATCCTATTGATCTCGAGCGCATTCTCTCCTACAACAGATTATTAGATCACAAATAAGAGGGATTCAAGAGGGTTTCAAGATGTTCCAGGTCGGCTGTTTCCAGGGTTGAGCTGAACTAGTGCGCATTCCCACTCCCAAGAGGGCATACGGGTGACGGCTTGAGGTGGATTTGAGCAAACAGCAAACGTTTGACGTTAACCAACAATTTATCTTGTGCGGACCAGGGAAATTGTCCTCATAATGTCAGTTTCTCAAATTCTACTATATACTTGTGGGAAGATTTGGCCCTCACTAGTAGTATAATTGCGCGCACACACACACACACACACACACACACACACACACACACACACACACACACACACACACGTATGTGAGATTGGACATCCACCAGTCCAATCTCAAGAGCACACTCTGTCTCTAGCCATCTTGTGCTAGTCAACCTCATGCCTGGTATAGTATCTTGCACACCATCTCTATCACAGAAGGCTGTATCCAATTTCAGTGTCTCAGACTCCCGGTGACCTCCACCATCGTTGGCAGACCGTTGTATCACACACTGGCTGTATGATCAATCCTCACGGCTCGTATAACCTTAGCTTCTCTCCCTGCCTTAAAGGACGACTTCACCCATTTTCAACCTATATCTTCATATAATTGGTCCTCACTAATGCTCATGATAAAATGGTGCAATTTCTTTCTACTCGGTCTGTGACTCATAGGACGGCTGTTGGACAGTTCAGAAACCCGCCTATCAGTGACAGCATTGTTAGGGAGTTTTTATTTTCTTTCAAACAAGATTTCTATTTTCTTTATTTCGTTTTTTTGTTAACGTGGAAACAATGGCTTCCATTATATTATAGCATGCTAACTTTCCGGAAATAGAAAGCCTGCCGTTTCTATTAGCTTGAATTCCCCATCGATGATGTCACTGGTAGGCAGGTTTCTGAACTGTCCAAAGCCCTCCTCTGAGACACAGGCCCAGTTGACAAAAATGGTACCATATTATAATGAGCATTAGTAAGGACCAATAATATGAAGATATATAGGTTGAAAATGGGTGAAGTCATCCTTTAAGCTATTAAGACCAGAGACCCATTCTACACATGTCTTCTAAATCCTAACGGTTTTCTGAAAAAAAAAAATGATGTTGCTATCTCAGTGGTTCTCAAACTTTTTTCATGGCAAGGACCCCCAAAATTACATGTATTTGTACAATATCTGAGTACCTTTTCCACCACTGGTCACAAATGATTTCAGAGACACTGCTGATCTCCACCCTCTCCTTTCTCCCTTTGTTTGTCTCCTCCAGTGAAATAAACGCTGTTGTGTTCCCTCCCCACAGCCTGCCTAATAGGTACTGAAATGGCTGGGTTGTTCCAGAATATTCTTGCTTCGTCAAACCCATCCAACCTATTTACTCAGCATGCATGCACGGACACACACACACACACACACACACGCACACACGCACACACACCCACACACACACACACACACACACACACACACACACACACACACACACACACACACACACACACACACACACACACACACACACACACACACGGGCACACACACACACTTCACATAAATGCACCCGCGCCAACCACACAAGTACGTACACACAAGCTCCTGTGAGGTGATGATGAATCTGCCCATGCAGGGGTCTCCAGACACAATTGCTTCTTCTCTCCCCTCTGGAAATTGTACAACAGGCGAGGAATATGCATCAGGACAACAACACTATCTCCTTCCTGTGCCCATGCCATGAACCTTGAAATGTGAAAATCACCCATGCAGCCGCAGTAACAACGGCGGAAAAGCATTCTAATGAAATATGTCATTAATCAAGTAGGTTGGCTGTAAGGGAGGAAGGTGATTACGTGGTTATTATTCTCCAGTGATTGCCAGTTGGACTGTTTTCATGTTGGCCCTATACCTCATCATAATGACAAAGAGTGAAAATTGCAGGGCTGCAAACTCACAACACATCACGTGAACTTGTACATGTTCTTTTTGAAGATTTCTTCTCTTTTTGAGTGGTGCCGAAGGCAACCACTTCTATATCTGGCTTTGTCCGTGTGTCCGTATGTATGTATGTATGTCCGTGTGTCCACCAAGCTAACATTGGTCAAGCATCACGTGACACGTGAAAATATGTTGAAAGGGTGTGCTTTGATTGGCTAGCGAGACGCATGACGAAATAGAGCCCTATAAATAGGTGTGTCACTTCGAAACATTGTTTACATGTTTCGAAGTGACATCAGTGCCATCAGCCAAGCTAACATTGGACATGTTAGCTTGGCTGATTGAACATGTTAGCCAAGCTAACATGTTCTAATCCTTAGATGTTCTAATGTAAGAATCAGAACATTTCTAGAAAACTATGGTTAAAGATAGGGTAAGTGATTTCCTTTGGTTAAAATAGCACGGGTCTGCTGGCGGAGACTTGTGCTCCGAGGAGCACATTTTCTAGTCTGTCCACAAACATTGATGACAACATCAATACGGGGGTCAATACGGGGCTCATCAAAGGCACCACTTTTTTATTTTACTATTAAGAACAAGCGACCGCCCGCACCCTGTACATTGAGTTCAATGGACGGGTGGCGCCATCTTGTGAGGTTTTCGGCTATTACTTTCAGTGGTGTGACGTCCCGTTCTCTTTCTATAGAATGACGCGTTTAAAATGAGGAATGCCAGGTCGGAAGTGGTTAATTTAGAACAAGAGGATGACAAAGGTAAAGAGAGATGAACAATAGGCAACTACTGATGGTGAGATATTCCCAGTACACATACAATATGTATGAGTGCGTTTCTGTTGTTATACAATTGGTAAAAACCTGGCTTAGATCTTAGAAAAGGGTATGCTAGTCAGAGTATTTATGACATTGCGGTTATCGAATTCTCAAACATGCTGGTTTTCCAGCATCCCAGCTCTTTCTCGGATGGACATTTTATACATCTAAGTTTCTTTTTCTCTCATGTGCCTTTTGTTTCACGGCACACTGGTTTCTCCACGATGCACAATCCTATTCCACTTGCCTTATGAAATCCATTGGTTTAAGGGCCCCTTGAGCTTAGACAGGTTCTTTGGTATCCTTTTCAACCCAGAGTTGTTAGACTACAGCACTTATTGTTATCCATGGAGAGTCAGCATTAACTTCCATCCGTGTGAATATGTTCAATAGCCCTCAGAAGGTATTCACTCTATGGATACTTTATATAAGAAGTTTATGTGAAGTGTTATAAAAAAGACTTCAAGTCGGGCTCTTGTCGGGCCTGCAGTCAGCAATATGTGAATTGCTTTGATTATAGCTTTACTTCACAGATCAGCAGCAGTTATACACTGGGTCGAGTGCTGCCGTCTTATATTACAGCAGTGGAGTGAACACATCTCTCAGCAGGTACAATCAGAGACATGTTGAAATTGTGCACTTGGAATAAATAGTTGTTTTATTGCATCCAATATCCAACTACTGCATGCACATGGTCATACATTTCCTCCATATCATGTGGCCCTATTAAACAGCCCCGGAAGCAACAACCCGCACTATAAGGAAAGTTATTGTAGCTGCATTTATTTTATTTTATCTTTTATTACCTATGCCGGTATGGAACCTGCTATGTCCGTGTGAATTAATACGATAAACAGTTATGTATGCCCAGAGATGGTGTAATTATTGGGGAATAAATTGAATCACATGGGCCCGTAGAAGTACATGCAATGACCAATATCATCACCCTCCCCGTCCGGCTTCCCTCCCCCGAACAAGGGCCAATAGGCTCTATGCACAGCAGCCATTTTGGAAAGAAATTGGGCCTCTTCTTACTTCCTTCACAGGTGTTACCAATGATACTATTGAAGGCTCTGTTCCATTCTGGTCAAACAGAGTCAGGGTGCTGATATTGTGCATGTTGGCTCACTAGAAATACTAGTGGATCTCAAAGTGTGGTCCAGGGACCCTCATGGTTCCTTGAGAGGGTGTAACTCTGAGAGTGTACAAATGGAACCAAATGGACCCTCCCGGGTCCATTTGGTTCCATTTGTACACTCTCAGAGTTATGGGGGTCCTTGAAATTAAAACGTTTGATAACCACTGTGCTACACTAAGCGGAACAGAGCCTTCATTAGTATCATTGGTAACACCTGTGAAGGAAGCAAGGAAGGGGCCCAATTTCTGTCCAATATGGCTGCTGTGCATAGAGCCTATTGTGTTTGCATAGATGCCCGACAAAGCCGGTTGCACCACAGCGAATTCGAACCCACATCCTCTGTGGTGGTGGGCAGGGACTTTACCACTGCGCCACTCGAGCAGTGGCTCACTTCTTACCGGGGTTATGCATCATCATGGAAACGTAATATGCCACACGCCTAAATATGACCTGCTCCAGAGCAGGTTGCGTTCAAGATAACGGATCAACGCATATAAAAGGCGCCACCCATTGACCAATCAATACTCTTGGAAATTGGTATCACCATTCGTTGAAGGCGGGTTTTGCCAGTGGGTTTTTTATGCTTGCGATTGTTCATTATGCTGCAAATACCAATCTTTTTATTATGCTCATTGCCAGATTAGGAAATCCTGAGTTGACTTATGGAGTTAATAAACCATTATTGTGTGACCGCTGAGTGTGATTGCGGGTGTTACAGTTTTAATGAAAAGATATCCCAGTGGGCATGTTGAACTTGCTTTCGTAATACAGTCCCCTGGATTAAATTGGCAACACTCACACCCACAGTTGTTAATTTCTTTTCTTTGCCAACTCCCCAGCGGGATACAACTTAAGCCTGAACCAATCAATACCTATTCAACCAGATTCTTCGGTGTGTCATTGGTTTTCCAGTTGTTTCGTAACGCCGCCTGAGGACCACACACACACACACAGAGAGTTAGTGACAAAGACAAAAACTATCCCATTGGGGCTAAAACCCATTTTCTCCTGAGCTGTTAACCCATTAGGGCCTGAGGTTCCGATTCTACAAATGTCTTCTAAATCCCAACTAAACAGTATTCTGAAAAACGTATGTTTCTATATCAGTGGTGCTCAAACATTTTCATGTCAAGGACCCCCAAAATTATATGTATTTGGCCACGGACCAAAGTATGTTCTTCCAGGGACCTCTAGAAATAAAGATCTGAGTTACAAATGTTCGCTTTGAAAATATATATATTCAAAGATTTGCACAAATTATCGCGACGAGCTTGTATATCTGCTATTTTTGAATAGCCAAAGTGTAAAATAATGCTTTTTAGCTCAAATCAAAAAATGACACACAGATCCGTTCCCGGTCCTAATGGGTTAATATTAACCACGGTAACCCCTCCTCCCAATACCCACCACATCTGAGTGCAATATGCATGCAACAATGACTTGAGTGTCTGATTGAAGTGCTGCAACCCCCCCCCCCCCTCCCCCTCTGACTTCAGATGACTGAGTGTCTTCTCAAGGTGGAAATGATTTAACGACACACCTGGTAGTAATTGTGCATAGTGGATATG
Source organism: Gymnoscopelus microlampas (assembly GCF_963454915.1). Classification (NCBI taxonomy): domain Eukaryota; kingdom Metazoa; phylum Chordata; class Actinopteri; order Myctophiformes; family Myctophidae; genus Gymnoscopelus; species Gymnoscopelus microlampas. The sequence continues at coordinate 19,181,107 of NC_139958.1, forward strand.
TGGGCTGGATATTTGATGGCTAAGATACATCAACAGTCAAAAGATATTTCACTCCTCCAGACACAGAAGGAGGCCAAAAGGGCCGACACAATCAATAAGTATGTGCTCAAATGCTTCTCTTATCGCAGGCTTTTGTCTGTAATGGGGCCGGCTTAATAACGGTGTGATGCTTGCTGGTGAGTTGACAAGGATGATAAGAATCAATCGGATGATTTTGACTAACCCGTTTTGTCAAATCATGCAATCGGATTGGTTGATACTGTAGGTGTGGTATAATGACCATATAACGGCTATGAATTCTATCGTCTTCCTATAGTTCTACAGTATATAGTTCCATGGCTAAGAAAAACTGTATAGGTCAAGGTAAAATCCACAAATGTTTGAACCCATTAAGACCTGGTGTCATTTTTTGATTTGAGCTAAAAGCCAATATTTTACACTTTGGCTATTCAAAAATAGCAGATCTACAAGATCATAGCGCGGCACTCGGTGCCGCGCTATGAGCTTGTATATCTGCTATTTTTGAAAGATCGTGAAAATGTGTGCACATCTTTGAATATATATATCCTTTTAAAGCGAACATTTTTAACTCAAATCTTTGCTTCTGGGGGTCCCTGGAACCCAATATTTTGAGATGGGGTTCGGCGGCCAAATACATATAATTTTTGGGGTCCTTGACATGAAACAGTTTGAGCACCACTGATATAGAAACATACGTTTTTCAGAATGCTGTTGGGATTTAGAAGACATTTGTAGAATCGGCTTCAGGTCTTAATCGGTTAAGGTGAACTTAAGGTGAACTTAAGGTGATCTTTGTGGAGACTTTACTATGGAGGAGTGGATAGAGCAATGTCTCCATAAAAGGCCAACACAAAGAGCTGCGGGAAGATTAGATTTATGCCAAGGACTAATGCACTAATTTTAGTAGAAATTATTCTTCTAATTAAATTGTTATCAACGACTGTTTTAACCGAAAAGTTTCTATGTCGCCCTTAGCTGTGATATGACATAATATCATGGACTTTAATGAGTCATTGCTTAATTATTCCCTCGGTTGGCTGCTTCACTTTCCACTTTGTGGACACACTTGACAACTGCAAACACATAGCTACTGGCTGCGTTATGACATTAAAGTACTCAACAACTGATCTCTATCTACTCCAGTCTGTTAACCACTGTTTCCATGACACTTCATGGGCTTTTTCATAGCTAAATGGCAGTTTTAATAATGGTAACGGTGGCCTACCTGAAAATGAAAAGCTGCTGCTAGCATCTCCACCCATGGCAGTGTATGCTGTTGTTTTGTCAATTTCAGGCAGTCAAAAATGCAAATTTTTCTGGCCTCAAATGTATTCCTTGCACTACTATATTGTGTCATGTTAGATATATTTTAACCTTGCAAATGTTTACTTTCACTTTGATTTGATCTGTTTCTCAAGTGGAATTACACACACATTTTAGAGCGCTTTAGAACAGTTCTCAAACCACCACATTGATATATATTTGGCCGTGGACCCCCATCTGAAAATGTTTTGTAACAGGGACCCCCAGAAGAGATGATTTGTGTTAAAAAACAAAAATATGCAAAACGTTCCAATACTTTTAAGATCTTTTTTTAAATATTCAAAAGTATGTACAAGCTCACAGCATGGCACAAAGCTGTTTTTGAACATAGCCACATTTTGCTGGGGACCCCCTGGAACCCCACCCCCAAGGGATGAGAGCCAATGCTTTAGAAAACTATCACCTTAGCTTGATAAAACACAGGTGCATGTGTGCTGACATACAGGAATAATAGGGAACAAAACATAACTTTTTTCATTTAGAGTAGTTGACCCCTTTTTCTCATAGTCGTTATGCCACTTAATCCTCCCCCCACATTTCTGTCTTGCCAGTGGCAATTTACCCCTGCTGTGTACTCTGCTGGATGCCCTGCCAAGTGACGAGCCCCTGCCGGTAGGACGTAGCGCCTCCATCCTTTTCCTCCCTTTTCGACACCCCCCCCACAAGCGGATCACCCTCCCCGACCGGCTATACCCTTCCCCGAACATGGCCCATTGTGTTTGTACAGATGCTCGGCTAAGCTGGATGCACCGCAGTGGATTCAAAGGCCTATAGACTCTGTGGTGGTGGACAGGTGGCTTTATCCCTGTGCCACCCGAGCGCGAAAAAGAGTCCTTCTATTGCTTAAGTTGATTGACCCATTAAGACCTTGAGGCCAATTCTAAAAAAGCCTTCTAAATCAGTAGTTGTCAAACCTTTTCGTAATTCAAAATTATTCAGCATTTTTCAAACACTTTCAAGATTTATTCAACAATAGCAGATGTACAAGCTCGCAGCGCGGCACGAAGTGACGCGCTGTGAGCTTGTATATCTGCTATTTTTGAATAGCCAGCTAAAATAAAAAATGACACAGATGCTTTCCCGGTTGTCCCCAGTTAAGATGACAATTTCATGACCAGTTCAAAAACTACAACGTTGCATTAATTAGTGTGCATGTGTAAATGCACTCGCTGTGATCATTTGGAAGTTGACATTTTTGTTGAAAAGAGAGAAAAAGAGCCAGGCAATGACATTTGTATTATAGTGGATTGTTAGATTAAAGCCCGACTTATTTTAGTTGAGTGCACACACCCAAAAGAAAAGTAGATCTACAAGCGGTGAGCGTGTAGATCTGTTATCTTCGGTGTGACACCGGCACAAGCATAAGTATTATTCAGGCTTACTGTGTCCCAAAGTGTGAAGTGAAGTGGTGGCTGCATTGGCAGGAAACACAAATGGGAACCTGCACAAAGATGGAATGCAAATTCCGGCTGAGAGACAATCTGTATAGGAGGTGTTTTGTAAATAGGAAAGTGAGTTGTGAAGGTGCATTCACACCGGATGTGATAAGAAATAATCACATGGGTTGAATCGTGGGAAAACGCGTCGCTCTGTTGCGTTCACATCGCACTCAACATTTTCGCATGAAGCAACACCCCCCGTTATTACAGCGTATCCAATTCTAATATTTCCTGCTGACAAAAAACAAGCTGACGATACAGATTTCTCAATTTCTTCTAGCTCATTTCTTGAAACCGTGTTAATGTTCTTAACACATTGCCTGCCAGAGTTTTTTCAGATTTTTAGCTGTTGCCTGCCAGGGTTTTGCCATGTTTTTGGTACCTGTTCGCGTAGCCACAGATTTTTTTCCTCCAGTATGATTGATCCCCAGATGGTTTCTAATCACAGATGAGATTCAGGTGTGGTTTCACAAATGTCAACGAGGTCATTTTGACCTCGTTGACATGTTTGGTTGATGTTTCAATATAGCTCAAAAGCAGCAGTTTTAAACCAAAAAACAAAGTGAATTGTTTGTCCGTTTGAATTTTAACATTGAAGTGAATGGAGCAGCAAATCTTCGAACATTTTTAGCTCCTAATCTGTTCATAATTCGACAAGGGTTGAAATTATAAAAAAATGCAAAGACGTATATATACGTCTTTGGCAGACAACAGCTGATAATTAAAAGACGTATATATACGTCTTTGGCAGCTAATGTGTTAAAGCTCTAGGTGCCTTTGTCAATTAGTACAGTTTATATAGTACTGCACGACACCATAGCTCACCTGCAAAAGGTCATAATTCACCCAAAGCATTTAACTCGTACTACAAAACAGTTGTGGCAAACCTTAAAGGTTTCATGACGTTTAGTTTTAACACACATTAAAAGTCTTTGTCATGGTCCTTCAAACATGTATAGAAAGTTTTAACAAAAAATTCCACTTAATTAATCCATGGAAGGTGTTTTTCTCTCACATTTCTAAAGCCTTTTCAACTGCAATGAAAAAAGAAATCTTTGCCTGCAGGTGTCGCTGGTTAGGGATTTTGCCTGTCAATCATCGCCTCTGCTCCGCCCCCCCCAAAGGAAAGGATAGGGGAGGGGAGGAGCGAGGAGGAGAGTGGGCGGGATTAATCGACAGTGACCTCACTGTCGAAGGGCCAAGCTCAGATTACTTTTCAGTGTAATTATTCAGAAAACCCCAGACCACAGAGAATCCACTGAATGTTCAAAATTCAGATTTTTTGGGTGTAATTGAGGTCATAAAACCCCCCAAAAAACATAAAAAATAAAAAAAAGTGAAAATGAATGTCATATAACCTTTAACCAACAACAGTGTTACTGTACCAACGGTGCAAACAATGATGTAAATATTGATGTAAACACCATGTGTACAGTACACACCATTCTCATCGTAGCACACATACCGTACAGTACTGTAAAGATATTGTCCTCACGTTGGCCTTGCACATCCACCGTTGACCTATAACATGAGTCTTCAACGTTTTTCAGGGAAAGGACCCCTTAGCTGAGAGAGAGATGGAGCATGGACCCCCCTACTACATATTGTATAAAATTGTCATCAGTAGTACTGTATGTTGGATTGATGTTAATGTGTATGTTCAGACATTTCACCACTTAACCCATTAAGACCTGGAACTGTGTCATTTTTAGATTTGAGCTAAAAAGCATTATTTTACACTTTGTCTATTCAAAAATAGCAGATATACAAGCTCATAGCGCGGCACCGAGTGCCGCGCTACGAGCTTGTAGATCTGCTATTTTTGAAAGATCGTGAAAATGTGTGCAAATCTTCTGAATATATATATTTTTAAAGCAAACATTTTTAACTCAAATCATTGCTTCTGGGGGGTCCTTGGAACAAAATATTTTGATGGGGGTCCGCGGCCAAATACATATCATTTTGGGGGTCCTTGACATGAAGAAGATTGAGCACCACTGATATAGAAACATACGTTTTTCAGAATACTGTTGAGATTTAGGAGACATGTAGAATCGGCTTCAGGTCTCAATGGGTTAATAAACCTGACCATTCACCACCCTCTGTACTTGGAACCAGTGGCTTCCAATTAATGTAAATTTCGAGTCACTTTCCTGACTTGCCTACGTGATTGGTGACGTTTGGAAATCCAGCTCAAACAGGATGATGGCCAGATGGAGAAGTGAAGTGAAAAAAAAAAAACTTAACGCTGAACGAGTGCCTCCATCTGGTTTCCAGGCTACTGATCTATAACATGAATTTTGATCCACATCCCATCCCCTGTGTTTGGCCAGATTGTAACCACCATGAGGCTGTGAGAGAGTTCCCTTCCTTCCAGCTCCATTATTCTGTATAATACCATAAACAGCATGAGATTCAGACACGTATTGACTTTTATTCTGACTCTTATTCAGTTTACATACTTCTTGTGCTATAACTGGAACATTGTGACATGAATAAATCCGGTATAGAGCACGAAAGTCTGACATCACTGAGGGCGCTATATCCCCATGGGTACAGCGTTATTTTTTTGCATTGGATTTCCCATAGGCGAATCTTAGATCACGTCAGTTATAAGAAACTGTGTTCCATAAATAAACAAACCACCACAGTGATCTTACTTATATAGATATGAAGCATCGACTGACGGTAAGACAAAGTACTCATCTCTACCACTCAAACAGAGAGCGTCTCCTTCCCAAACCCCAATGGTTCTATTCAGCCCCCCGCCCACAGGAGTGGCCCAATTCACTCACAACTTGCTACAAAAATCGCTCATGAAAAAATATATAACCTCCTACATTCCATTTTCCACCTTCACATCTGTCTCCTTCTCTAATAATCAAAAAGTGCTATATATTTCATCTCGCACTTTACTTCCGGATGGTTCGTTTTGCACCTTCTTTGCCACATCCGTCACGGGACAGAAACAAGCCCTGCCGTGCTCTATGGAAAACAGTCCAAAAGCGCGCCCAAATGAGCCCAAAATCGCTTACACACAAAGCAGACCTGGCACCCCATTTCAACGTCACAGCAACATGCAGCCAATCAGCGTCGACGGCAACGCAGCCTACGCCAATCATGTGTGAGATCTACAAGCTATGGGGCAGAGACGCCGTGTGCCATGCACCGTATCTTAGCAACAACGAAAGCGCTCACTCTCATTGGTCGTGTCACGCTAAGAGCAGTTCCCAGACAATGGCATCTCAGAGAGCTTGCTGTAGTGTTTATATATCTATGGCTGTAGCCATCAGAGTCAGTCGCAGCGACGACGGACAGGGCGCTGTGATAGTTGCCGTAGCTAACGCTAACGTGGTTGTCATGCCTGCAGCGGCTGTGCAATCACTTTGTCAACAATGCACGTTCGTGCGGTAACTGTTATTATTGCTGCTCCGTTAGTCCATTGTAGATGGTGTATGTTGTGTGTGTCTTCTGGTGTAGCTCCACAGCAACTTACTCCAGTAACTAACGTAATGGCAGGACCGCCCCGTGCAACGCACGTTTAGGCTGCATTATGGTCATGTAGTAATTTCAGATCATTTCGGTCCGATTAGGGCAGTGGCTACCCCCCCCCCCCCCCCCCAAATAATCATATTTGAACTGGGGACCCCCCCCAATTTTGTTTGACTCCGTTCCAAGTCAATATTGTGAAAATAGCAGATCTACAAGCTCACAACGCCTCACGTTGAGAGGCGTTGTAAGCTTGTAGATCGTCTATTTTCAACATGTTTGCCTCTTTCTTAATTTTTTTGACAATGTGGCCAATGTTTTATAGTATAGTCTGTTGACTACTTTTGTTGCAGTAATGGTATTTTCCTTTACTTTAGCTTTTTTATTGTCTCCGCCAGGCCGAAAGGGATGGCGCGAGAGTATGTTTTACCCCGTGTCCGTCCGACGGTCTGTGGATAGCTAATCTCCCGCATCGTTGTCTTGATCGCAGCGCAACTGTGCACACACACTCCCTGGATGCCAATTCAGAACCTCTGCCCCATTTCTTTCACATGGCCCTGTTATAGTGCCACCAGGAGGCCGCTTTTTGCAAAACACATTTTCTCACAGTACTGCTACATATTTTGTCCTAACATCACGCTAATCGATACACAGTATCTCTATAGTCATTAAAAAAAACACGGTATTTCAGATTTCTCATTTTCCATCCTGATTGACTAAAAATGGCTTCCAAAGTTTCCAGGGCTGCTCCGTTTTGACCAAAATGCCTCAAATTATGAACACAGCATGCACTTTCCGTGCAAATTTGCACCCACATTCCCACTATGCCGAGCAAGAAATTCCACTTGAGATTTTTCTAATCAGCCTCATGGTGGCGCTATAACAGTCCGATTTGTGTTTTTACCTATACCTGCACCAATCTGTGTAAAACTTTGTATGTGCACTCTCTAGAGGTCAAGGAAAAACCTTTCCCCTGCATTTCTCACATCTACCTTTTATAGCTCCACCAGGAGGCCGCCTTATGTACAACATATTTCTTTACATTACTCCTTCCGATTTTATCTACATTTCACGCAAATCGGTACACATGATCTCTATAGTCATGTGATCAAGACGGATCTGTTTAATCTTTCATATTCCATCCCGATTGGCTAAGATTCACATCTAAAGTTTGCACAAAATGCCGCAAATCATGAATGCAGCGTCCGATTGTGGTCAACTTTGCACGCACATTCACACTATGTTGAGGAACAAGTGCTACCATTTTAACATTAGCCTGTGGGGGGTCCCCACCGACTTTACCTGGCCCTTAGGTGGGCCCCACCTAGGCAATTCTATGTGGGGCCGAGGTGGGTCTTAACTGCGATGCCCATGCGGGCTATAAGTCGCTTCTACCTGGCCCTTAGGTGGGCCCCAACTAGCCACGTTTATGTGGGACCAAGGCGGGTCCTAACTGGGTTTGCCCATGCAGGCTTTAACTGGGTTCTACCTGGGCCCTAGGTGTACCCTAACCAACCAGAGTGCAGTGCCCATCGCTCCAAATGTTGTGACGTCAGGGCTCTCAATACTGCACATTGGTGGAGGAGGAGGGCCCGCAGGGCGCCCGCACACATCGCTGAACCAATGGTAGCCCACGGATGTTTCCTCTGGAGATTTAAAATCTGCCCCTCTATGCCACATATCATCCGCGCTACAGGGTCTTCACTGACCGAGCCACGGCCCCACTGGCCCTCATGACGCTATGCCACTTATATGCGCTGCCAAGTGGCCGCGGGCGCTACGTGGGCGTGGCGGCGGGCTAGACGCGAGGCCCTGCGTAGCAGGGCCGAGCTTCTAGTTTATTCAAAGAGTACGAAAATATAAATGTTTCCTGCAAAATTTGGAAGCCAACCTTTGCTAATCAGGATGGAATATGGACAATCGGACACGTCCGTGTTGATCACATGACTATAGAGATACTAACATCAAAAATGTGTTTTGTAAACGGACGGATGGACAGGGGGCGACACATAGTCTCGGCCATGCCTTTCGGCCTGGCGGAGACAAAAGCAACTCCGTGACCCAGGGGTAGTGGGAGTGACGTCAGGACTTATTCTATTGATTGAGTGCCTGTTGTCCCTGCACACCTGTTTGTATAATTGAAAACACTGTAGCACAGTCTACACATATAGGCTGAACTCAGTGACCGCAGCCTCAGCCATTGTAAGCCCAACATGGTTCATTACATGCTCCACAGTTGTGGCCCGTGTTTCATCTGGAAGAGGTCTATGTCTTTGTACTCTGTTCTGCGTCTTCCTCTGTTTTGCTGCCTTCCCCTCACTACACTGCTCAGTGTTGCCAGATTTTGCGAGAGAAATAAGCAACCAGGTGTATGAAAACAAGCCCAAAGGAACTAGGCTACGGCTATTTGAAAATAGCCGATCTACAAGTTCACGACTTGAGCTTGCTATTTTTAAAAAAGATGGAAAAACATCTTGCATGAAAGGGTAATTATGGAATATTTTTGAAACATTTTAACAACTCAAATCTTGTATGAGGGGGGTCCCTGGCACATGGCACAACATATTTTCAGATGGGGGGGGGGGTATGCGGACAAATACATAAGCAAAGTTAGAAACATGCCCAAAAAAACGCAACCTGCAACTACATTTACAAGCAACTTTCCAGAAAAATAAGCTTATATATTATAAGTGGACATGGCAACACCACTGCTGATCCTCTCCTCTTCCTGGAGCAGGCTGTAGCCCCTGTTCATTATTTACCTAGCCAGGTGCCTCTGTGCTCAGGAATTGCAGTGATTCTGTTGTGTTGAAGCTCTATGAATATGTTTAACGCAATCCATACTCATGAATAGCACCTGTCAGCTAACTTCACACAATATGTGATTGGTTGATGTAAGATGCGTGAGAAAAATCTCCATTCCTTAGTAAAGTTGAAGTTTCACCAGACAGGTAATTTACCAATTTAGCGGACCTTACAGAAAGTCCATATTGCTGCAATATCCATGGTATATATGCCTGACAGATTTTCAATTGAATGGATGACAGTATATTGTGCATGTAATGAGTTACTGTAAGCCTGGGTTATACTTCGCTTGACTATGCTGTGAGCTTGTAGATCGGCTATTTTATATTTTCGGCGTGCAACACTGCTGCACAAATTGCAGTTTTTATCCGCAAGATTTGAATTGTTGGCAATTGTACACACTCAGCTCCGTACATACTGTAGGTGTGCTAAACATTTGCAATTTATTTAAAGGAATGAGAAATGGAAATCTGTTGTGAACAAGCGCCCGGTGGTTTGGAGGTTTGTACATGTTGTTTTGAAAATATTCATTATCATTGGAGAATTGTGCCAAAGCAATTGAGAAAAGCTGTATCACCTCAAGCAGTTTGAGCCATTGGTGTGAATTCTAATGCATTTTCCCCTTGTTTAAATGTTTGGCAAGCATGAGTAATTCCTGAAATATTCCACGAGGGCTATGGAGTCATCTGAATGTAAATGAATGCACCGTTTTTTTACATTCTGAACAAAGCTGTTATTTACAATTTACTTAACAAATTATTTCATTTTATAGCCCTGTGTAAAGTCTCTTGGAATTAATTTCTATACTGTACTGTTTTACACAGCTGGTTAGACCAATTTCCAATTCACAGAGGACAACGTAATTTGAGCTACACACCCATTTGGGGGAAGAAAAATAAATAAATAATAATAATAACAACTTTGAATAGAGTCAAAGATATGATGAAGGGAAAAAAAAACAATAACGTTTGCTGTTGTCTAACTGTTCCCTACGGTATTACTGGAAGAAATTGGGAAATATAGTATGTTGGTACAAAGGCATCATACTTTTATTATTCATCAAGGAGGAATCCGTTGGCACATCATGCACCACTGCACACGTCTGCTTTGCTTGAAACATTTAGAGACACAGAATTCAAGCTATCACTTCTGATACATTGTCTTACTCGACTTAGCCCATTCCATCCGGGAACGCATCTGTGTCATTTTCAAGATTTCGTTGGCTATTCAAAAATAGAAGATCTACAAGCTCATAGCGCGGCACTGAGTGCCACGCTATGAGCTTGTAGATCTGCTATTTTTTTTTAAATATCGTGAAAATGTGTGCAAATCTTTGAATATATGTTTTTTAAAGCAAACATTTGTAGCTAAATTCTTTGCTTCTGGGGATTCTACAAATGTCTTCTAAATGCTATAATATCAGTGGTTCTCAAACCTTTCTCATGTCAAGGACCCCCAAAATGACATGTATTTGGCCGCGGACCCCCATCTCAAAATATGTTGTTCCAGGGACCCCCCAGAAGCAAAGATTTGAGTTAAAAATGTTCGCTTTAAAAACGATATATTCAAAGATTTGCACACATTTTCACGATAAAAAGCTCGTAGCGCGGCACTCAGTGCCGTGCTATGAGCTTGTACATCTGCTATTTTTGAATAGCCAAAGAAATCTAAAAATGACACCCAGATGCGTTCCCGGTCTTAATGGGTTAACCTCTAGATTAACCTCTTCTGGTCAGTGGAATATTTTCAATTTAACGGAATTCAGAAACAAAACCGACCGATTTGTGGAGGGAACAGGAGTGAAACCACACAATAATGATAATTTATGTGGACAGAGGCGGGGAAAGAGCCTCACTCTGCACTCTGTTTATCTTTAGTATTTGTTTTTGGTGTTTTATGAATCTGCCGTCTCATATCTCTTGACAGATCATAAATCAGCTCTGGGAGTGGTCTAGCTAGAAGAACCCTGATGCTTTGAAACCTGCATGGATTAAAAAAGAAAAGAAAGGGGATGTGGGATAAAAGATGCATCACGCTGTACTACCTGCATAACAGTGCCTTTGTCTCTCCTTGGGGCTACAGCAATGTGAACACAAAGAGCAACGCCGGTCTCCATTGTACTATTATAGCCAAATGTGCGTTATCATGCTTTATTTATGGAGGTGTCAATTAATGTCAGCACGTCATTTGAATTTCAAAAAGTTGACATAGCACCCATTGCTGTCACTATTTACTGTGTGTGTGTGTGTGTGTGTGTGTGTGTGTGTGTGTGTGTGTGTGTGCGTGTGTGTGTGTGTGTGTGTGTGTGGCGCGTGTGCGTGCGTGCGCATTTATAGATAGACAGATGGATAGATAGACCCGTTGATCAGAATAAGGTAACTTTATTCTATGGATTTAATAACGGTATGATTATTGATTGCATTGACATCGGAGGCATATATAATTGGTTAAATGCAAGGAGAGTTTATTTGCATAGCACATAAACATTATAGCACATTTCAACAACAATGCAACTCAAAGTACTTTACATAAGACATTAAGCATTGAGACAGTAATGCAGAGCATAATGAGTCTGCAAAAGAAACACATTAAAAATGACATTTGAATACAATATATGAAGCTAAAATATAGAAAAATGAGAGAATAAAATGACAGTGCAGAATACATTAGAAACCTCAGTAAAAGGCTGCAGCAAATAGAAAGCTCTTAAACAGTAGGCTGCTACACAGTGCGTGACATGGTTCATGGTCAGAAACAAACAGAACGTTTAAAGCCTAATTTATGCTCCGTCACACGACGAGAATAGCAGACCTACAAGCTCACAGCGCGTCGCGCTGTGAGCTTGTAGGTCGGCTATTCTCTGCGCGAGACACCGCCGTGTGACGAAGTATAAATCGGGCTCAAGGCCAGGTTCAAGGTGAATCATTGCACGCTCATTAGAACTTTTACCATTTATTGATGGGCGAAGTCGACTCGACTCAGAGTGAAATAATTGGATTTTAGAGAGTTTGAATGAACAAAGTGAGATAAAGTCTTTGTGTTTCTTTGTTCTCTTGTTTTTTTTTGTCTTTGTTTTGTGTTTGTTTGGCTGTGGCCGTCACATTACAGCAGGAAGAGATGTGGATTGTTTCAAACACTTTCAAAGAAGCGTTTGTTCATAAACAATACATTTTAGAGATGCGAGACACCGACACCTAGAAACGCATTGGCATCAAAGGCATTGTTTTCCTATGGTACGGCGGACCCGCCGTGCGCTCCTCCCTTTGCGCATCACATTTTTTCTAGCGTTTTTCTTTTTAGACATGCATTAAAGTACAACTATTCTCAACTTATGAGCGCGGGGCGCGGAGTTGCACCACTCATCACGGTACGTTGTAACCGAGAGTGTCAAGTTCATTGGTAGCCAGTGTTGCCAGATTGTGTGAGAGAAACAAGCGACCGGGTCTATAGGAAAACCAGCCCAAAAGAAGCGACTATGGGCCACACGAGCACATTAACATGTACATCAGCTATTTGAAAATAGCAGATCTACAAGCTCACAACGCGTCGCGATGCGACGCGTTGTGAGCTTGCGGATCTGCTATTTTCAAATAAAATCTTGCGGGGAAATTATAATAAGCAGATCTGGCAACCCTGGTGGTAGCACTGGCAGCCAACAAAAATAAATAATAATCTGTAGACACGGCCCCTGTTTGCCAAGGCGTTTTATGAAGCGTTGGCGCCTGTAACGATGCCTTATAGCTGTGGAAATACAGTGGGGGAAAAAAATGAGGGAGTAAATTCATTCTGGGCTTCGCCCTGTTCAGCCACACGGCCACTCTCTCACACCAGGGCCTCTGAATAAAAGATCATACGGAATATGACTGGCAGGTCAAACGATCAAGGTGGGTGTTAGGAGAGGACTGGGGGGGGACAGTTGGCAGTTTGAGGTGTAGCTGCCAGTGCTAACGGTTACATGCCAGCTGATTATCGGACAGGCTTCCCCTCAGCTGATGGATGAGTCGGGCGGCGACGGGAGACATCTCGGGGGTAATTTATTCAGCTATTGGGGATAAATGGATATATCTGTCACTTTGTCCCTCTCATTTTCTCCCCCTCACAGGAGAATGCAGCTGTCACGAAGGCTACTCCCCAGACCCCGTGCATAAACACCTCTGTGTTCGCAGCGACTGGGGTCGCAACGAAGGGTAAGTCCCGTCTCCTTCATCCTCTTCCACGTCTTGCAAATTCCCTCTGTCGCCACGCGGAATTGGCATAAGGGAGGTGGGCGGGAAAGATGGGGAGGGGGGGGGGGGGGGGGGGGGGGGGGGGGTGAAAAGACTTGGGATTAACCCATTGAACCCGGGAACGCATCTGTGTCATTTCTTAAGATTTCTTTGGGCTATTCAAAAATGTAGCCACGCTATGAGCTTGTAGATCTGCGATTTTTTTGGAAAAATCTTGAAAATATTGTGTGCAAATCTTTGAATATATATTTTTTAAAGCAAACTTTTGTAACTCAAATCTTGTTGTTCCAGGGGGTCCCTGGAACAACATATCTTGAGATGTGGGTCCGCGGCCAAATACATGTTTCTATATCAGTGGTGCTCAAACCTTTTCATGTCAAGGACCCCCAAAATTTGCCCGTGGACCCCCAATCTCAAAATATTTAGTTCCAGGGACCCCCATGAAGCAAAGATTTGAGTTACAAATGTTCCCTTTAAAATATATATATTCAAATAGTTGCACACATGTTCACGATTTTTAGGACGGCTCAAGCGAAGCGAGCCGTCCTCTATACAGAGAGATCAAAGGCATATGAGGTATGTGGGAGTTAACCTCTCGAGGTATATAAAGAGGGGAGGTGGCTTAGGCGAAAAAGGGGCGTAACGGGGCGTGATTTGGTCAGGGACTCTCTGTTTGTGGGAAAAAGGGGGTGGCCTTGCTAAAAACGGCTCTGGAACGCGTCGTCATTGCTTCGTTGCCACCGATTGGTTGCTGCAACTTGGCTTCATGCAGGGAGACGCCCCCTCTCACGCCCCCTCTCAGGTCTGAACATGCCCCCTCTCAGATCTGAACATTCTTGGCATTCCTGCACCGCGGCCATTGCTCCCTGGCTTGATCCTGTGGCTTGATCCTGTGTCCATTTAACACCATTGAAATGTCACCTTATAACTTCCCATCCATTACAGAATGTACCTAAAACATTTAAGTGTCCAATAAATATAAGGTACTTACGATAAACCCCCAAAAATTATCAAACATAAAGTCGGACCTTTATTTAGCATAGTTTTAGCTGATCTTGTGCGCACATTTTGTTCATAAAAGCAGCAGGTCCGTGAAGTGTCCACGCAGCCTAAAGCCCCGCCCACCCCTCTACACACTGAGCTCTTCATGCCGTCACACTCTGCAGAGAGGTAGACAGACTATGGAGGCATCAGAATTTTGTATTAAATTATAGAATGCACCAAAACATTAATAAGTGTCGAGTTGAATCTATTTACGCCACAATGAAGCCCCGATTTCATTTTTGGTTACAACCACATACGGAGATTTTGAAAACATGACCAATGTCAAAAACAGTGATCTTTGTACATAGAAATTGATCTATTGAAGATTCTGACTTTCACATGTACATATTTTTTGTTTTGGTTGTATTGTTGTATTGTGCTTTCTGCTTTGGGCAGCAGCGTGGTTCTGAAAAATGTTTTCATAGTACCCTTTTGCGTAGTAAAAGCAGACATGAGGTGATGCTCTGTAGATACATTATCTGTTCCCTTTTTATGTACATATTAACCTGTACATGTTTTCAAATAAAATACATAGTCTTTCTACATAAAATGATTACATGCAAATAGAACCGCATTGTTTCACATGGCTAAAATGCATAGGCCATTCTATCATTATGCAGTGTGCTTTCATTCAATGCAAATATAACCGAATCCTGATGATGGCTCAGGTCACCAGTTGCCTCACATGTTAATGATCACATTACAATATGGATGGGCAGCGATCATTTTACTCCTCTTTGAGCCTGATGAGTTTCCTTTTTTATACACATAGTAACCTGTAAATGTACCTTGTTTTTAAAAACACACATCTTCATGTGACGTTGACAGTGGTTACTTTGTAGATTTTCATTACAAAACATACAGTAACCACTTCAGCCCCATACATTTCGGCCATTTGAAAATAGCCGATCTACAAGCATTGTGAGCTTGTACATCTGCTATTTTCAAATGATTATACATTTTACACATTTGGAAGTTTGTTTTTGCAGTTGCCTTTTAACATTGTTGCTGTAATTCATTACTGACTCACCTTTTTCAGACACATGTACACATTACTTTTCAAATAGTGCGTCATTTATTTTAAACATTGCCACACATAATTAATCTAAATAAAACAGATACATGTTTGTTAGCTTGTTGTACTAATTTAGTCATTGGTCATGGCAGCGTTAGGAGAACTCCTAAACGCGATAGATCAGAGCTTGTAAATTGGCTTTAGGATATGGAATGTGGGCAATGAAAACAGTCATAATACGAATCAAATTTACATGGAGCAAAACATATGACAAACATAACAATGTCATCTAATGACTCAAACCAACGACGCAGTACCCCCACACAACTACTGTATAGCGTGTAGCCATGCTATAAGAGCTGAGCTAATTTGTACATTTCAGTGTGAGCCACGCACTCTTATGAAATCATGGTCAATATTGCTAAATGTATGCCCAATGTTGAACTGAAGTGAAGGTCTGGGGCGCAGATCCTGGGTAATGTTGACAGTGGGCCACGAGATGTGGTTCCTGTAGATCACTGGGCCGATTTGCAGACTGGAGTTGAAGGCTGTATACAGCTCGAGCATGGTAAATAACAATAACCTTCGTGTGAGTGAATCACTCTGTCTCAGCACAATTACAATTACATACAAGCTGACATTCTTCAATGTAAATGCACAATATTTGAGCGCCATCATGTTCACACATTACAACAACAATAACGCATCAATGAAGTCAATAATATGCTATTCAATCTGTCGCATCATACACATGGACATAGTTAATGCATCTGTATGCTTAAACATGTAGGCTACATTTGTTGTTTTATAGCAATAGTATATACATTAATTTCTTGTCCTATGTATTCCTTTTTACGTTACTGTATATGTGTTGTTTAGCATAGCATAAGCATAGGACAACCACAACGTTCAGGTCAACTGCTTGTAACATCGTATCTGGGGTACTAGAGTCAACGTCATTGTCAAGACAACATAGAGAGTGTGTGAATGGCCCCTGCTGGACTGGCTGCTTTCCCAGTTAGCAGTACAATAGTTAGCAGTACTCTATAAAACGTCACACAGGTTTATACACCTTTAGCTATGAATTGCATTGCAAACTGAGGTGATTCAAATAGAAATTAAATGGCATGGTGTGGACTGACTGCTTTCCCAGTTAGCAGTACTCCAGTTAGAAGTACTCTATAACATCACTATATCACACAGGTTTATACATCTTTAGCTATGAATTGCATTGCAAACTGACGTGATTCAAATATAAATGAAATGGCATGGTGGAAAGAAGTGATCGAATGTTTTACTTAAGTAAAAGTATCAATACTGCGATGTAGAAGTACTGTATTATGAGAAAGGATCCGGAATTAATGTGCTTCAGTAAAACTATTAGTATTAAAATGTGCTTACAGTACCCAAAGTACAAAAATGTTTGCAAATAGCAGACGTGCAGCTCACAACGCAAATCTAAACTACGACAAACGAAGCGTTATTCTCTGCCAGGCCTTGAAATACCAGTACACACATTAGCTTAGCTTTGGGTCTCCACATTAGATGTAGATGAACTGCATAATACACAGAAACACTCGAAAAGAAAATAACGTCAATCATACGACAACATACATAGATATATAAGCAACATATACGAATACAATGAAAGAGTTTATCCCATTGAGTAATAACCATTATTCATGCATATTCATCATACCAACCATCTAAGCTACGCTAACTGTTGCGTTGTCTGTCGTCGACGAAAACAACTATGTACGCACGCGCAAGATCAAATGTGACGTAAAGTGTTCTGGCTTGAGGACCACAGCAATCGATCACAGACTCACCAAATGACACTAGTCAATCCAAGACCTATACATAACTATATCGTGTAAACGTATATTGTAACATTGTGTTAAACGGACTGACAATAAGGAACTGACAAAAAAATATTGAAGGCCAAATGCATGTCGCAGTTACAACTACACCGGAACTAAACCGGAAGTCGTCACACAGACGCATGCGCAGTCCACATCAAATCACACAGTCCTGCGCTCAATACGAACACCCACTGGGTGACGCTAGAAGCCCTACATAAGCAGGTAATAGTCATACAACAATTGTAATAATGACAATAATACTTTTACTTACAGATCTAGTATTTATATGTTGTGGACTGGTGTTGATACTACTCCCTATTGTCTTGAGGTGATACTGACCACTGGCCATTAGTTTCAAAGTAATTCACACATTAACTACTTAACAATAGAGCCGTTATTTCATTCGACGCCCCTGCATAATAAGCAGAGGTGGACAGAGTAGAGTCTTTCCCAGTACTTGAGTAAGAGTACAGATACTTCCTGCTTAAATTTACTCCACTACAAGTAAAAGTAGCTCAGTCAAAATGTTACTCAAGTAAGAGTAAAAAAGTACTTGCTTTTAAATATACTTAAGTAATCAAGAGTAAATACTTTTAAAAATACTTAAGTACACGTAAAAGTACATTACTTATTTTTCACACCAATGAATTGCTGTATTTTTTTATATGGCTTTTTTTTTTTTTAAGTCAAATTAGTGCAGGTTTGATTCAAAACGAGTAAACTAAATGGATATCTTTATAGCCTATAGTGGTGCAGCACAAAATAACCACTAAAACACTAAAAACATGTATATATAATATATATGAGTCCTAATACAATAAAAACGTTTCCCTTTTGAGACTGTATTCATGCCATACTGTCTGAATGGGGAAACGTGGATGAAAGACATACAATTTAGGCATACTGACGACTATAGCAACATTGGATGCCTTTCATTGTTTTCAAGGCGAAAAACAAACCATGTCACTCTGCCTTTCATGAATATTCAAGGCAAAAAGGCACCATATGTCACTGCTATGCGCTAACTAAAAGGGACCTGAAGTGTTATGTTTGCATCGACAACTAGTGTTGTCCCTATCTACAAATTACACACACACAAATTACACACACACCCACACACACACAAATTACACACACACACACACACACACACACACACACACACACACACACACACACACACACACACACACACACACACACACACACACACACACACACACACACACACACAGTAGGCTACTCAAGTAAATTTACAAATTCATCAGTTACTGTCCACATCTGATAATAAGCCATAATAACAATGATAAATGCAAACGAAATAAAACAAAACAAACTAAAATAAATAACTTTCTACCACTTACTTTTCAGATATGAATTATGACATTATATAAAATACATTAGCCACTAATGGTCCTATTTTACACATTTCAAAGCCCTATTTTATATGTAGGCTATTTGAACATAGCCGATCTAAGCTCACAACTACTTTCAAACATTTTTGTACTTTTACTTTTGGTACTTAAAGTACATTTTGATACCAATGCTTTTGTACTTTTCATGAATTTATAATACCAGACTTTTACTAGTAACAGAGTACTTCTACCATGTAGTACTGATACTTTTACACATGTGAGTACATTTTCCACCACTGAAGTATGCTAAAATACAGTGGTGGAATTGGAAAGTAACTAAATACATTTACTGTACAAGTACAATTTTCAGGTTGTTGTACTTTACTTGAGTATTTCCCACTTCCAATAATACTACTCCACTACAACTACTTGAAAGCTTTCTTACTAGTTACTTTTCAGATAGAAATTATGATATTATGAAACATGTATCTAATTTTCATTTTATACATAGGCTATTTGAAAATAACTGTGAGCTTGTTAATCTGATAATTGCAGAAATTGTAGTAGGCCTGTACTTTTGATACTTTAAAGGACTACTTTGTTTTTTTTCACAACAAGGGTTATTTTATTAGTTTGTAATGATAATAATTAAAATATGAGTGTTAAAAAAAAATCACACCCTGTGTGAAGGAAGCGGTGCCTTTGGGGCGGGCCTTAACTCATTTCAGTTCGTCCCTATTGGTGGTCTGAGTCCACTTACCAAATTTGTACTTGGTAGCATGCTGCAAACTGGAATGATGGCTGTTTAAAGACCAGCCAATGGGCAGACAGAGGGGGCGGGGTTTAAGTAATGACAGTTAGTCCCTATTGCTGGCTTTAGTCCATGTACAAAATTTGTACTCCATAGCATGCTGCGAACTTGAGTTATGGCTGTTTGAAGGCCAGCCAATGGGAAGACAGAGGGGGCGGGGCTTCAGCAATTCATGCTGGTCCCTATTGGTGGTCTAAGTCCACATACCAAATGTGGACTTGGTGGCATGCTGCACACTGGAGTTATAGCTGTTTAAAATCCCGTGCTCATCCCGTGCTCATACGGGCGCTGGGGGTCCCTGGACCCCTCTTTGATAGCTTCATCAATTCATGCTGGTCCCTATTGGTGGTCTAAGTCCACATACCAAATGTGGACTTGGTGGCATGCTGCAAACTGGAGTTATAGCTGTTTAAAATCCCGTGCTCATCCCGTGCTCATACGGGCGCCGGGGGTCCCTGGACCCCTCTTTGATAACGTCATCAATTCATGCTCGTCCCTATTGGTGGTCTAAGTCCACATACCAAATTTGGACGTGGTGGCATGCTGCAAACTGAAGTTATAGCTGTTTGCTTCTTTGCCGTGCTCATCCCGTGCTCATAACATACGGACGGACGCGCAAACGGACAAAGTCAAGCTTAGAGCGGTTGGCACCGCTAAAAATCATGTATTGCTTTCTATCGTTATTTAGTGATTTTTACCTGGGGGAGGGCGGGGGCATTCGGTCCATTGGTAAATAGTCATTAACGCAGCCTCCTGCTGGCCTCATGGTGGCGCTGTAACAGGCAGATTCATGTTTTGGCCAAAACGTGAACTTAAAAGTTACTTTTCACAGTAACGCATTACTTTTTGGTGTAAGTAACTACTAAAGTAACCGCAGACCTCCTTTTTTATTTTATTTTTTTTATTTCATGCTTTTGTACCCCCAAACACTTTTTTCTTTTTTTTTTTTTGGGGGGGGGGGGGGCGCTGCGCCGTCCACCATGACATCTATGTCATTCTTTCTTGTTCAAAAAAATAGCAGATCTACAAGCTAGCCAGAGAAATCCCAAAGTGACACACACAGATGCGTGTCCCGGGTCTTAATGGCTTAACTGGGTTTAGCAAAGCGGGACTAGGAAGTAAGTAAAGAAACACAATGACAGGGGGAAGATGAAGAGAAACAGGAAAACGAGGATTGGGGAGGGAGAGAGAGAGAGAAATACTGGAGGGGAAGAGATAGAGAACTCAGTCAAGTGTGAGTCCTCCTCTTGCCTGCGACCTTGCATGCTGATTAGCTAGCTCGGTGCAACAGCTGGGCCAATAAAAGCCAGCCCTCTATTGTTATGCAAATCCCCCTGTCATCAATTGGATATAGTCCCCCCTCACCAATCATGGATCAAATCCCTGCTCGCCAATTTGTAAAGGAGAATAAACGTATCTACAGTATTTAAATAGTGCTATCGTTTGATCCGGTGACCTTGGACTTGGTGTTTTCCTTACATGATATACTGTACAATCAGGGACGTGCACAGATAGACTCTAGGTGGTGCTGGAGCACCTGCCCTTTGCCCTCTTGACCAGAAGTGCCCTTTTGGAAAAACAAAAAAAAAGTTTTTTTTTTTTTTTCAGTTTACAGCAGGGTCTTCAACAGGGGGTCCTCAGAGTTACTACAGGGGGTCCGCCAAATCTTTATGTGGTACGATTTTTCTTTTTACCATAACCACTCGAAACCTAGCATCCCTTTTCTGAGGAGAACTTTATTTTTGGCAAAGAGGTATAGTTGTAGAGGGAAAAAAGAGCAGACTAAGTAAACAAAAAAAAGTATAATTTACTTGAGCACCTGCCCCTCAAAATGTCTGTGCACGCCACTGCTGTACAATGTCCCAATTATTGGATCTGCATACCTAAATAGGATTCTTGAAGGTTTGAACTCTGAAATTGCACGGTTACGTAATGCGAATGCTTAGAAATTAATTCACAAGAACATCGCACATCATCCAGTAGGTTACATTTACACAAATTATAAATAAGCATATGATTATACAGCCTTTGATCAAGTATTCTCTTTCTCCTCTGCCCAGTCCATGGCCGTACACTAACCTGGAGAGAGGCTATGACCTAGTTACCGGAGAGCAGGCGCCCGAGAAGATCTTCAGGTGAGCAGAGCTGTCAATTGTTGTGCCATATCTTCCGAGTGCATGTCTGGGTTTCTGGGACGGCGAGGGGGACAGGAGCTGGGTTCGTGGTGGCATTAGTACTCTGTACTGTGTGTGTGTGTGTGTGCGTGTGTGTGTGTGTGTGTGTGTGTGTGTGTGTGTGTGTGTGTGTGTGTGTGTGTGTGTGTGTGTGTGTGTGTGTGTGTGTGTGTGTGTGTGTGTGTGTGTGTGTGTGTGTGTGTGTGTGTGTGTGTGTGTGTGTGTGTGTGTGTGTGTATGTGTGTGTGTGTGTGTGTGTGTCTGTGTGTGTGTGTGTGAGAGAGAGAGAAAACAGGGAAAAACCATTATCGTCACAATGTCTATTTCTCAAATCTTACTATACTTGTAATACAAAGTATAGTGATATGAATGGTAATACAAATGCGCGCGCGCACACACACACACACACACACACACACACACACACACACACACACACGCAGGGCGACTTGTTGGGGTGGAGTTCTTGTGTGAAGGAACAGCCTACGGGTCCCTCCTGGTTGGAGTTCTTTCAAGTGCTCTCACTGCCTCTCTTTGTGACGCTTCCCTTTCTTCATGAGGACATTATGTCTGACATTTCCTAGTGGAGAGCCGAGGCTGTCCTTTTTTCTCCCAAAACATAATGAAAGGTTGAAATGGATGGAACGTTTTTTTTTGTTATCATTATCTTTTAAAACTCTTATCAGGAATGTAAGAATGAATGGTCAGAAATATATAATTTAGGAACTTTTTCAGCTCAAGACCCAAAGCAGACATTTTGTGTCTCCCTGACTCAAAAAAATACATTATGAATTGATTGATTGATTGATTGACTATTTTATTAGGCAAAAAAAAACAGCACAGTTACATTTAAACTACTTTGTCTAAAAGGTCTGTTCAAAAAAAGTCCTTGCGGTCTTGTTTCCAATGAGGTCCTTGGTATTCAATTCATAGTCATATCTAGTGGCACCACAGTTCAAATATCAATAAAAAAAAACGAAAAAGATAATACTATGTACAAACAAAAAAATAAGAAAAGCAGGGGGGAAAAATACAATGCTATATGTACAAGAAAGGGGGGGGGGTTGTTTGTCTAACGGGAAAATAGTACTCCTTTTTTGGCGTCCTGAAAGGTGAATTTTCAGGGTTGTTTTAAATGAGCCCAGCGAACTGCACTTTTTGAGGGATGGGGTTAGACTATTCCAAACCTGGGTGGCAGTGCTGTAGAAGGAGAATTTGCCCATGTTTGTTTGCCACAATTAACCACTTAACCCTTATGGCTTACAATGCGTCGCACCGCAATACGTTGGGAGCTTGTAGAACATTTCTGAAAATCCGTTTAGCATTTATTTAGTTAGGAAAGGTCAAAGGCCTATGTTTGGGAAACACTGATTTAGTGTTGGCCACTCAGTGGGGAATACGTGTGTGCTTTTTAAATGGATGTCGTGGCAGCTGAAGTCATGTCCAATCACCATAAACCTTTTTAATGACATCTCACCCATCTGTTTATTTGTGTACATGCACTCATTTCCCCTGTGTTCTCCTGCACTTAACTTACTGGCCTCACGGCATATTTTCTATTCCAAATCTGTTACCTACCATGTTTGTCAGACTGTGTGAGTTGAATAGAGTATACCTGTCACGTTGGGCAACAAAACCATGGCATACTGTACATCGACTGTACCTAGGTCATGCCGTAGCACGGTGGTTTTCAACCAGTGGTCCGGGGACCACCAGTGGTCCTTGAGGGAGTACCAGGGGGTCCCCAGCAAAATGAGTTAACATAGCGTCACAATCATTTTTAACCACTTAGCTTTGGCTATTCAAAAATAGCAGATTTACAAGCTCATGGCGCGGCACTCGGTGCCGCGCTATGAGCTTGTAGATCTGCTATTTTTGAAAAAACCTTGAAAAAGTGAGCATATCTTTGAATATTTATATTTTTAAAAGCGAAAATTAACTGATATCTTTGCTTCTGTGTGTCCCTGGCACAAAACATTTTCAAATGAGGGTCCGCGGCCAAATTTATATCAATTTATGGGTCCTTGGCATGAAAAAGGTTGAAAACCACTGCTGTAGCATACTGAGTATGCCATGACAATGTTTTACCTTGAGGGGAAAAACAAGGAGAGGAGATACATAACATTTGGACCGGTCTTGACATGGCAGAAGAAGGCAATAATTGGTTGGCAATGCTCCAAAGGGAGATGCTATTATCTCCTGCCATTTTCTACAAAGAACTGTAAAATTGCCACCGTAATATTTCTGGGGAAAAAATGATATGTTTCTGTTCCTTTCGCTTTATTTGTTTGTGTGTTTGTAGTTGTTATATAATGGTCACACTTAGACCGTATGGCACCAGCCACTATACGGCCATGGCCAGAGTTTTGGACACTACCAGAACTCCATCGTAGCCTATATCACCTCGCTTGATCCTGTCACAGTGAAAAACCCCACACGATTAGGATGAACATTTTTTTGCCACATTTTTATGCTATGATGTCTGCTATGACTATGAAGTAGTCAGTAAGGAAATTGGTAAATGTGCCTTTATTTTCAAAGCTCCTTCAGACTGGAATAATAACCGGCTAACATCAGATCCATTTCAACATTCCCAGTTTTTAAACGTGCAGCTGGCTTCTTACTTTGAAGTTGTGTCGTTCTTGTTATCGGTAAAACTGCTATCATGCCACCATACTGTATTATTTCATCATTTTAGTTTTGCATTCACTGTATTGAACATAGCATTTTAAAATGTGTCATTCTATTATTGGATTTTATGCCATCCTAAGGCTGTGATGTTTTTCAAGGTTTGCACTGGCTATTGTATGTGATTTTTCCCTGTATGTAGGTATAAGTATATATGGTTTGCTTTTGTCTACTCTGTATACATGTAACGACTGTGACATTTATGTTGGAACCCCCTCGAAAATGAGATGGCATATGTCAAGGGGTTTATCCTATCAAGACGGCCGATATCATACAGTGTGTGGTTACCTTTAGGCAACACTATAGGATGAGGTTGAAGGAGAATAACACCCGTTGAGACTCTTAACATAAGTATAGCGTCCATCTGTGACATTCAATGTAAGGCCGAAGTTATTTTAAGTGCTGTAATTTACTGGTGCAGTCAATTTCTCTCTCTCTCTCTCTCTTTGTGATCGCTGACATCCCATGTTGTGGCTGCATTGTGTAGACTACTGAGGTTACTGTTGGTGTAGAATGCCTTACTGTGACTCCTCCGCATTGGATCTCGCCCTGTCTGATTGTTGAACATTGCATCAAAATGGCATGTCTGGAAATAAGCCCTTGTTCTTTTAATTTTAGCGCCTGACACAGAAGCCTGACGTTTACCGTTTGTGTCTTAGATCGTTGACAATTTTCTTTACTAAAAAGTCCATCGTATCTGTACGCTCGAAATATTTCAAAGTGATGTCACGCACGTTTGGCTACTTACCCTCGGGAATAGGAAACATACATCATCAAACAATAAAACTGCACCGGGAATGCAGTGCATGTCCAAATGTGTATTTTTATTCATGTATTTATTTTTTTCCTATTAGTTCTCTGCCTCTGTTTTTTTGTTTTGTTTTGTTGGAACGGTGAGAGGCTCGGCTTTCATGTCTCCTGTGGAGGTGACATTAGCCAACCACTTGGCCCCCAAGGCCACGCATCTGGTTGCTTTTGCTTGCGAACCCAAATTGTCCAGCAGGCTTTTCATTCTTTTTCAGCTATAACCGCCTGGGGCTAAATTGCTGTGCCAGACCAATGGGTAGATAGCCGCCGCGTTTCAGACTTACTGGACTGAATTGCTGGCTGAACTGGACACCCCGCCTGCCACACCTTTATGGCCCTTAGCTCTGGATGAATAATGACCTGCAAGAGCCAAGCTCACAGCTCTAAAGATCATGTTCACCGTTGTAGAACCAAAAGAATAGTGTTTCCTTACCTAGAGAGGGCTCCAATGCGCTACTTAGGTCCAAGCCTCATATTTTCACGTCAAGGAGGAAAATGGGTTTGTGCCAGGGACCCCCATTTGAGAAGATTTTCAAAAATAGCATATCTCAGGTGATAAGAAGCGGCTCGCTAGCTCTCATGCATTGAAGGAGGCATGAGCTCGGCTCTAAGCTCTCCCTAGGCTGGCAGATGGAGTGTAGTGCCCAGGATATGACTTAAATAATTGGCACTGGGTGAAAAAATGGGTTACAAAAATTGTGGGATAAAAATTGTAATTAAAAAAAATTAAAATAGCATATCTACAAGCTCACAACGTGAAGCTAGTCGATTTTTGAATATTCGAAAAATACGATGGGGCTTCAGTCTTTAAACTGTTCCTCACTTTCCAGTTGACCCTCTGGAACCTCCTCAAGCGCCCCATTTGCGTCCCCGGACCCCACTTTGACAACCAGTGGCCTAGAGAGCCTCATATAAATTAGTACAAATGGTCTTCAAAAAGCCAAAAAACGTATATGTCCTCCTCCTTTGTCCACCATTTCTCAGACTTCATGTGATGTGAGACAGTCATCTATGACCTACTGTATCTATGACATAAGAATGTTTAGTCATTTTGGAGTATATAAAAAAAAAACTAAAAAAAACGAAATAAAAAACGGTAGAAAGAAATGCTTAGAAGATTGGTTCTCAAAGTGGGGTCCGGGGACCCCCAGGGGTCCTTGGGGGGGTTCCAGGGGGTCCCCAGCAAAATGTGTTAATATAGCATCACACTCATTTTAACCTTTTATACTTTTTCAAAAATAGCAGATATACAAGCTTGTAGATCTGCTATTTTTGAAAAATCGTGAAAATGTGTGCAAACCTTTGAATATATATATTTTAAGCGAACATTTGTAAATCAAATCTTTGCTTCTGAGGCGTCCCTGGAACAAAATATTTGAGATGGGGGTCCACGGCCAAATACATATACATTTTGGGGGTCCTTGACATGAAAAAGTTTGAGAAACACTGGCTTAGAAGTACTTTGTTGGCCTACTGCCACTATGCACAGTGAAGTTGGCACTGATGGGTCTAGCGCTGCAGAATTAGCCCCGGACAAACAAACGCACAGAGCTATTTGTAGACGGCCAGCCTCCTACAGAGCCATGCTGTAACAAATATAATTGAAGCATACACTGTTATGGACGTGGAGAGGACGACAAGGACACTGTTCTCCATTGTCATTCCTGCCACTACCAATTTCTGTTTTGCTTGAGGGCTCTATTGACACTTCTATCTATGGCTACGCTCACAACAGCTAAATATGGTTGTTAACCCTCGTGGCAGTGCTAAATACAGTTATGTTCACACACACACAGCTTGGTTATGATAGAGCGTGAGAACCTTATATTTTTGGTTCAGGCCCCCTCTTTTTTCCCCTCTACACCAAATTTCTTTGCCGAAAATAGCCCATCTAAAAGCTCACATCGCAATGTTTTGTGAGTTTGTAGATCTGCTATTTTGGGCGGATGTTTGCCCCAGAATAGGCCAGAGTTCATGTGGATAAGTACTGTACAAATATAACCTATTGACTGAACTGAAAATAACATAAATAAATAAAAGCAACTCTGGTTTATCATGAGATTGGCTAAGGGAATGGACTTTGTTTAACGGATCATACACAGTGCGCTTTTCACACTGCTGTGCTGTTCACAGTATGTACAACTAGTGCAGTACCCGCTGTCAGGGTACTTAGTGCATTGTCAGCTGTCAGAGTACTTAGTGCAGTATCCATTGTCTGAGAACTTGGAGGCCAGTCTATGATCAGGGTTGCCAGATCTGCTTATTATAATTTCCCCGCAATGTTTTATTTGAAAATAGCCGATCTACAAGCTCACAACGCGTCGCACCGCGACGCGTTGTGAGCTTGTAGATCTGCTATTTTCAAATAGCTGATGTATATGTTAAAGTGCTCATGTGGCCCATAGTCGCTTCTTTTGGGCTGTTTTTCCTAGACCTGGTTGCTTGTTTCTCTCACAGAATCTGGCAACACTGTCTATGATGATCAATGACACACCAGCTTAGGAGAGTTTGGGGATATCCATCCATATATGGGCAAGTGTTTCAACCAATCCGCAAAGCCTAAGCCTATTGAGAGGACACACACACAGACGACAGACATAGAGATGAATGGATTTATAGATAGATACAATCCAGTGTTCACTCTCATTAGTCAATGTGTTAAGTACACACAGGTACTTAACGCCATTGTTGCAACGTGTGCCCTCCATTGTGCAGCAAATGCCCTGAACAAATTGCTGGGTCACTGGGACAATTTGGGCTGACTGTTCTTCAGCAGCCATAGAGCTCATTAGATATTGTCTCTAGCAAACATAAGAGCCCTTCCTCTACTGTAGGACTGGTGAGAAAGTCAAACATGTTTAATTGCGACCGTAGGTCGCACTTACTATAGAAACCTGCTCCAGGTGTCCGTCCTGTCCGTCCGTCACTCCGTCACTCCGTCACACACGTCCGTCACACTTTTGCCCTGCTCATATCTCCGCACCCGTTGCCCCGATCCATGCCAGATTTTGCACACACACTCCTTACCTGCCAAACTACACCCTCCAAGGACCCCCGGAGCTCCAGGGACCCCCAGCGGCCTCGGGGACCCCCAAGTGTAGAAAATGAGCACATGTGGACAAATTACCAAATGACCACCCCAACGGGGCTGCTCACGGGGCATTCCCGGGGACCACCCACTCCTGGTGCTCCAGAACGGATGCAAAAGTGGTGGCGCCCCCAGTGGAGGACCCCCTGCCACTGCAGCTCACATAAAATGCCGTAACTCGGGGGCTCAATCGCCGTTACAGCCCTCTTCTGTATACATGTGACCTACGGTCGCTTATCTCCCGATTAGGGAGTCTTACTGGTTTTCTCTTAACAGTGTTGGCAGCTTTTGACACCACTCCAACTGGGGGTGTCACACGAGGACAACTATGGGCACAGTACTGTGATTTGCCAATAACACGCTGTGATTTACTTTGGCAACATAAATGAAGGCTAAGACTGAAAATCCAAGGGAAAATTGTGTAGTTTGCACCTGATCTATAGCCCATTGACTCCATTGGACTGACTCCAGAGGGAAGTCTTATTTGAACTTGTCTGCATATTAGACAGATAATGAAAGGGCTGTGCCCTCAGACCTTAACTGGGCTCCAACTCAGGTTGGATATCCTCATATTGAATCTAACAAAACATGACATATATATTACTAATGTGCAGCCACCCGAAACTAGTGTCATGCATGGCAGTCTCAGTTCGTTAGCCAGGCTGACAGTGTGCAGCTGACGTGCAAGTGCAATGTGCAATGTGCAGGTATGCTATTAGCATACAAGTATGACAGTCAAGACATCGCTAAATTGTTTATGCATTATGCACCTGTTTGTTTTCCCCAGTATCTCTACTAGGGACGTAGCTAATTGATTGGCAGGCAAGGGGTGGTGTGCATTCAAATGAGAACTAATTAAAACACTTGGTGGCAGGGCAAATAAACTGCACAATTAAAGGTAGGGTAAGTGATTTACTTTGGTTCAAATAAGTGTTAAATAGCTCTATATTCTGATAGTACTCATTGCTATAGAGTGTTTGTTCAGTAAAAGGAGTCTCCCTGTGTCTCCAGCTCTTTATTAAACAGAACATGTTCAGTGCTCTCTCCTGATTGGCTTAAATGTTGAAAATTAAACCTGAAAATGTACTATATTATGTTTGCTAAAGAGCTGGAGAGACCCCTGTGACTTAACAAACGCTCTGTGGCAATGATTACTATCAGAATATAGTACTTTAACCTTTTTAACAAAAAACAAAAAAAATGCCCAAAAATATCACTTACCCTACCTTTAACCACTTAAGCCCTATATACTTTGTTTTAAGACAAATAGTGAAAATAGCCACTTTACAAATTATAGGCTCACAACGCTTCATGATCAGGCCCGGCACTAGCCAACAACGTGATTTAAAAAAAATATATTTGTTTTTACCGACAGCAGCTGAAGTCCTTGTCGTGTCTGTCTGTCTATCAGTCCCTCCTGGTATACACAACACCACTGACCACTTTCTAAATACGCGGATGAAGGCTCGATGCCGAAACGCTATTAAATAAAAAGTAGGTTTTTTTTTTAACTGTCAGTCTTGACTAAGGGGGCTCGATACAACACGTTGCCTTGACCTGTAGTTTGAGGGTGCTTACTCTGAACCTTGGGAAATGTAGTCTCTGCGAGCCTAAACATAATAATGTAATCATTATGGCCAAGGGTTTTCATATCATTGACATGAATAGAAATGCAGTGGGTCCTGTGTCTGCTGTACTAGTGGTCTTTACTTCAAAGACCTCTCCTTTCATATGCAGTGTGAAGCTGGTCTTATTAGCCTACATTGTTCCAAACATCAGCGATTGATATTCTAGTTCTTGCAGGGCATTTTGAATAGCCTAAAGTCTTTCCTCTTTTACTGGATGCATATTTCCAGATGGACGCATTACTATTGATGTTACAGTAAGTCCCTGGGGGGTGTATTCCTTTGAGGATCATCGTATGAACACCATGCGCTTGGCTGCCTTCATGATGAGGTTCTATGACTGCATAACGTTAGGTTAGTGCATCATCTATATACCACTGTTTCCCAAACACTGAGTCGGGACCCATTTGTGGGTCGCGGATCAATTTTCGTGGGTCGCGAGTGAATAGCCCTTTATTTTTTGCTTCCTATATTTAGTTTTTAATCATTATTATTTCAAAACATGAATGAAAAACAAAATATTTAAAAGAAAAATGTCTCGAATAAAATAGAAATATAGAATTAGAAAATAATAGAATTAGAAAACTAATGTTTAAGAAGTAGTGAAAATGGCAGATAGGCTAAACCGGCTATTTTCACTAGCTTGGGTCCTGGGCAAACATCTGATTTATCCTTTTGGCCTTGAGCTAAACGGTTTGGGAACACAGTGGTCTATACTATATTGCTACAACATCCCTGGTTCGATTCCTGTGTTGCTTGTCCCTGACCTCACGTTTGTACACTGTCAGGCAGAATGTGTTTTAATAATATCAAATAAGAACATAATAAAAGCAGCACATGAACTTAATGGCCCTCCCGGCGAGGCCTGCCTGTGATACTTGGCCTAAATATATTTTCTTATAAAAACTATTCTGTCTTTAATTCTCTAAAATGCCAATTGGATAGATGCTTGCATTGTTCTGTCACGGTCACCCCTCCAGTACTACTGTTGTGTCAGGAAGGGTCTGAGTTGGCTTTGCTCTCTAACCTGTTATTCTCTAATCCTTGGCCTCTGGAGAGGAAAAGATGGCCCGTGTTGCAGGCCTTGGCTACTTTGTTGACAGAGACCAAGGCTCTGTGCTGATCCAACAAGCTTTTGTCTGCTTTGCCAACCCAGGAAAGGGCAGACAAGGCCTAGTTCTAAACAGTGCTTGTCACCATTAAAAAGTATATAGTTGGAAAAAAGGAGTCTAACATGGACTAGCCATGATCAGAAGCGTAGCCACTCGGCCTTGGCCCAGTCAATGGAGCTAGCTGCTGAAAGACGGAGGCGAGAAAAAAAGTCTGCTCCTCCGACAACAATAGATCACATTGGCTGCCCCATTCGCAATTTTTTACCAAGCTACAAAAGCTGCGGACTCTTGCATATCAATGGTCCATTGTGTGAGCTGTTAAGTACTGTAGTCTGTAGTACTGTAGGTAGGCATAGGCTGCTGTGATGTCCTGAAGCAGTCCAAAAGAGAATGGATATTGGTCCTGGATTCATGAATTAAATTACAGAGGTGACTCTGACTATAGCTGTTGAGAGTGTGTGTGTGTGTGTGTGTGTGTGTGTGTGTGTGTGTGTGTGTGTGTGTGTGTGTGTGTGTGTGTGTGTGTGTGTGTGTGTGTGTGTGTGTGTGTGTGTGTGTGTGTGTGTGTGTGTGTGTGTGTGTGTGTGTGTGTGTGTGTGTGTGTGCGTGTGTGTGTGCGCGTGTGTTGCTACAAGTGACAAAGTCAGAAGTTGACATGGTTGTTTTATGGTTGTTTGAATTACAGTTTATATTTGGGAATCAACGGGACCGCCGTGACATTGCGACACCTGTCAATCTCAAAGACACCTGACTTAATATTTTGAGGAAATTGAAGGCAAAAATATGAATTAATTCATTTGTTAATTTGCGCGTGCAACATCGGCCACGTCCAGTCAAAATTGGATTCCAGCCTACGCGGCTGGCCATGATGACCCTCATATGGAAAAAAAATATTCAGGGGGGCTGCTGTGTTGAGGGTCAGGAGGTAAGAGCCCTTCCTTACCACCTGTCATCGTTCTGACAGACAGTCCAGGATCCAGCTGCACAGCCTGGGGGTGAGTCACAGGTTTCTGCAGCTGGTGTCAAGTCTGGAGGGGACTATGGTGCTGAATGCTGAACTGTAATCTATAAACAACATTCTCATATCAGTGGTAATTTTGACAAATTTGATTTGTCTTAGTTCTACTGGATCTCTTCTACACTAGTCCCTCCCTAACATTTTAGTCTATATTATATTTAGTCTTAGTTTTAGTCATCATAGCTTAGTTTTCATTTCGTTTTCGGCAGTGAAAAAAGGTAGTTGACGAACATTTTTTTGTCATAGTTTTAGTTAATTAACACTGTCTCATATAGGAGTTATTTGTTCTCCAGGTGTGAGAGGGCAGTGTGCAGTGTTGTTGCTACGACACTGTCTTTGGATTTGTTTTTGTCAGTAGGCAAATTAGTGGGGGTCGGAGGTGAGTGGCAACTTGCTGTTTATCAGCAGCATCAGCATTTCCTCACAATGGGGGTGAGTGCTACAGGTTTGGCCGTCATTTAGACTAGTTACCTTGCTTTTCTTGGCACAGGAATGATTGTACAATAGCTGATTTAAGCACAATGGAACTCTGCTCTCAAGGAGGAATTGGTTGAAAAATAACCGCAAAAAAACCCTGATAGCTGTGTAGCACATGCTTTGAACACCCACCCTGGAATGCCGTCTGGCCTTGCTCCTTGTGTGTGTTAATTAAAATTTAAATCTTGCACATTTCAGGTTCAGCAATGACCAGAATGATGACGTAACCCTCAGTGCCGGTCCAGGTTTGGTTAATTGCTAAGTCGGGGCATCGAGGGGAATGTCACCTTTGGCGCATGTGTGTGTGTGTGTGTGTCTGTGTCTCAGCCTCACCCACTGCAGCACTGTTAATGTCACTGCTGTGTACCAAATGAGACGAACAGCGATCAGTTCCCTCTATAATTCTCAAGGCTGTGAAGCAATGTGAGGCTCTGTGTTAATTGGATTTGGCTCAGTATATTCTCTACTCATTTCAAAATAACATTTTAGCAATGCAGACACGTCAAGTAGAAATGTTTTGGGAAAAGTTATGGATCGAAGAGTACGGTGTCATGTTCATTTGGCTTTCACAATTTGAATGTTAATCAGTGGAGTCAGTGAAGTGATTCTTTTACATATCAAGAATGCGAAGGTATTGTTGGGTACATAAATAACTTTCTGCAGTGCATAAGTCTTGGCTGTCAACGGCCTGTCAAAACCCCAACAGATCTATACTTGGCTTCATCAAATGTCTACAGCAACAGAGGTGAATAGATACGGGGAGCATTAATGGAGTAGATGTAAGAACGCCTCGTGTTCGCTTTATTTAACTGGATGTCATCAGTCAGAATTGTGCTCTGACACACGTCTCACACGTACTCACACACAGAAACACAAACGTGAAACCTCGTACATACAAAACTTTTACTTTTCAGGATATGGAGAAAAACAGATGTATCCATTATTTAGTCACAAGCATTTGTTAATAGTTTCCATTGGTTCCGTATTCATAAAGCCCACAGACACACTTATTCACCTTCACTTAAAAAATAAATAAATACAAATAAAACAATAGCCGATAGTTAGCTGAGAAGCGACATGTTGTGAACTTGTAGATCGTCTATTTTTGCAAGTTTTGTTTGACACTGTAGTATGACAAAGTAGGGCATTAACCCATTAAGACCAGGAACGCATCTGTGTCACTTTTTCATTTGAGCTAAAAAGCATTATTTTACACTTTGGCTATTCAAAAATAGCAGCTATACAAGCTCATAGCGCGGCACCGAGTGCCGCACTATTTTTGAAAAATCGTGAAAATATTTGCAAATCTTTGAATATATATTGTTTAAAGCGAACATTTTTAACTCTTATTCTTTGCTTCTGGGAGTCCCTGGAACAAAACATTTTGAGATGGGGGTCGGCGGCCAAATACATATCATTGTGGGTGGTCCTTGACATGAGAACGTTCGAGAGCCACTGATATAGCAAAACATTTTTCAAGTTTTTTCAAATACCTGTTAGGATTTAGAAGACGTTTTGTAGTATCGGCCTCAGGTCTTAATGGGTTAAAATAGTTTCCATTGGTTCCGTATTTATAAAGCCCACGGACACACTTAATGACTGTCACCTTCACTTTAAAAAAATACATGAATAAAAATAAAACAATAGCCGATATAGTTTCGTGTGACACTGTAGTATGACAAAGTGGCGCATTCATTTACGGGAAAAAAACATAAAAAGTTGAAATATGAAAAATAAAGATAAGGTTTCTACCCGACAGCAACGATATGCATTCACGCTCACTCACTCACTCACTTATGACAAATGGCAGGACATGCAGACACAGCGAGACTCCATTCCCTTTTCCTTACATTTTTATCTCCTCTCACACCCATTTGATAAAGCGTCTGTGTGTGATCCAGCATGTGTGATTGATGGGTGTGAACGACAGGGCCGATCGATGCCCGCTCCGGTGTCAAGGGATGAGCACGAAGCAGGAAGTGCCGAGAGAAGCCCCGTCAGTGTCTTATTTATGAGTGGATGTGGCCATTGATCTGCCTCCTGATTCATTGTGTTCTTGTCTATATGCGGGGGTCAGGGCCGGTGGCAGGCTGCCCAATACCCTGAGTGTCTCTTTAAAACGCTAGTGACAAACAGTGGTGGAAGAAGTACTCTGATTTTTTTTTTCTTTTTTGTCTCCGCCAGGAGACCAATGTTAGCTTGGTGTGTCCACCAAGCTAACTAACATTGGTCAAGCTTCACGTGACACGTGACAATATGTTGAAAGGGTGTGCTTTGATTGGCTAGCGAAACGCATGATGAAATATATGTCGTTCTACCTCAAACGGATGGCAGCATCATCCACACCACAACTATAACGACAACTGTACTCGCGTATGATATCGTTTGGATCACACAGTGTGATTCTTTTGGTAGGAATGCCATACCAAAAGGAGTAAAGGAGTGTACAACCCTACTCACTTTCAAAACTGCCTTAAAGTTACACCTTCAGGAGAATGCAATTGAAAAATGGCCCCTGTCCAAGTCCTAACATACCCCACCCCCCTACCCCCCCCTCTCTCTTTCCTCTTTTGTACATATTTTTCACTCTTCATACCAGTAACCTGTAAACTGATTGTATGACATTCTATAGTAGTTGTGTATATCTGTCTGTCTCTTATATGTCATCATGATTTGTGTGCGTGGGGAACTCATTTGAAACAAGCTCAGTGCTTTAATGAGTCTTCCAGTTTAGTAGACCTCGTATTGTGAATTTGTACTTTCATGTACTGTTGTTCTCATGTCTTACTAAATAAAGTACATCAATCAATCAATCAATTCTATGAACGGTAGAAACATGGACAGCCATTTACTCACAATGCATGTGAGCTTGTAGATCGGCTACTTTTGAACAGTGAAAGTATAAAATAGGGCTTCATTGGTTAATGCATGTTTTTTTATGTAACCGCAATGGAAATAAAGCTCTGAGCTTTATTCAGTCTTTATCCTTTTGATATTGGTGGGGCCGCCGCCTATGTATGTAGGCTACACATTATGTACTGTATACAGTATGTACACACGTGTCAAAATCAACTCAAGTTTTCAAATAATTGTAGTGGAGTAAAATATACAATAATTACCTCTGAGATGTAGTGGAGTAAAAGTATTGAAAAATGGAAATACTCAAGTAAAGTAAAAGTACCTCAACCATTGCACTTATAGGTACAGTGCTTGAGTAAATGTACTTAGATACTCTCCACCACTGGTTGTGGTCTTATCTATAGAGTATGTGGGAGTCATGGCCAGTGGCAAACTGCCTGATGCTCTGAATGTGCCTTTGAATGCTAGTGACAAAGAGCTTATGAAAACAACTATAGGCGCTTACGCTTTAGGTGTCAGTGTCTGAAGGTTGTTGCCTTCAAAGAAGTGTTTTCCAAACATTGGTTCGGGACCCATTTCTGGTCACACAACAATTTTTATGGGCTGTGAGTAAATATATATATATTTTTAATGTTTCTTAGATTTAACCCTTTAAGACCTGAAGCCGATTCTCTAACTCCTAACAGTTTTCTGAAAAACCTATGTTTCTATGTCAGTGGTGCTCTATCTTTTTCATATCAAGGCCCCCCAAAATGATATGTATTTGGCCGCCGACCCCCGTCTCAAAATGTTTTGTTCCAGGGACCCCCCAGAAGCAAAGATTTGAGTTAAAAATGTTCACTTAAAAGATATATATATTCAAGATTTGCGCACGCTTTCACTATTTTTCAAAAATAGCAGATCTAAAAGCTCGTAGCGCGGCACTCGGTGCCGCGCTATGAGCTTGTATATCTGCTATTTTTGAATAGTGTAAAATTATGCTTTTTAGCTCAAATCAAAAAGTGACACAGATGCGTTCCAGGTAAAAATGCTGGTAAAATGCTGGAAAAATGCTGGAAAAAAACATGTGTGAACTGCATGTGTGTGCTTATGGATGTGGGCCTTCCTGCTTAGTGGTTGGTCCTTGTCTTTTTTGCCTCAGTTGATACCTGCTAATAATGCATGGACACACGGCTTTGATTTATGCCCAGGAGTGTGGGCTGTTGATCACTTAGTATCTCCCTCTCCATTAGGAGATAAATACATTCAGTGCTGGCTAACGACCCAGTCATTTCAGAGAACATTTGCTGCTTTATCAGGGATGGCCTTGCAGATCCTCAATTAGACGTAACACGCAGTGATTAACAGCCATAAACTAGATTGAAGAAGCACAATGGAAATCATTGCATGTTATTGAATTACTCCTGCTGGTCCCAAACAGGAAGAATTAAATTAAGGTTTACAAAATTAGGAAATAAATAAACTTTCAACCTGGCATCCCTATATCCCTGTATACAGTAAGTGATTAAGGATAATAATTGAGACCATACTTACCCCCCATTACCTTTAATAGTAGTCTCCTACCCAACCAGACCAAATAGGATATGTACATTAGCTATTGGAAGGTTTGAGTCAGGTGGGCAACAAGCTTGTTGTCTAACAAACAGAATGGAACATTTTTTTAAACCAATTGAGATCTGGAGCGCATCTGTGTCATTTTTTTGATTTGAGCTGAAAAGCATTATTTTACACTTTAGCTATTCAAAAATAGCAGATATACAAGCTCATAGCACAGCACCGAGTGCCGCGAGGCGTTGTGAGCTTGTAGATCGGCTATTTCCACAACGTTTGTGTGGAACATTGTGGAAAAAAATATTTGGGGACCCCCCAGTTTAGGAACCACTGTACTATGTGAGTCTGGTCAGACATGGACGTGGAGGGCAACTGGTTTTGAAATAATGATTAGCAATGAAGGCACGTTAAGTACAAAATGTTTAGCAAAAGTTATGGATTGAAGAATGCAGTGTATCATTAGCCTTTCACAGTTTTAGTCTTAAACAGTGGAGTCAGTGACGTAATTCGTTACACCATTATCAAGTATGGCAAGGTAATTGTCGGGCACATAAATAACTTTATGTAAATACATAATGCTTGGCTGTCAACAGCCTGTCAAATCCCCAACAGATCTATACTTGGCATCATCAAATGTCTCAGAAACAGAAGTGAATAGAGACGAGAACCACTAATGGAGTAGATGTGAGAATGTCTCATGTTCACTTTAAGTGGATGTCATAACTCACACACAAACAGCAGACATGCCAACACAGAGACTCACTTTTTCCATTGGATTTTATTTCTCTACTCATACACATTTCATAAAACTTCTGAAAGATACTCGATATGTGATTAGGGGTGTATATGTAACAATACCAAAAACTCATGACAGTATATCTGGATATACTGGAAGAACGACTCAGATATTTTACTTAAGTAAAGGTAGCAATTCCACAATATAAAAAGACTCTGTTGCAAGAAAAAAGGCCTGTGTTCAAGATGTTACTTGAGTAAAAGTACAAAAGTATTGGCATCAAAATATACTTAAAGTACAAAAAATAAAAGTACTAAATGTTTGAAAATAGCAGAAATACAAGCTCACAACACGTCGTGATGTGACGTGTTGTGAGCTTGTAGATCGACTATTTTCAAATTGCCGAGGTATAAAATAGGGCTAAAGTGGTTAATGCATGTTTTATAATGTAATCATTTATATCTACAAAGTAACTAGTAACCAAAGTTGTCAAATAATTGTAGTGCGGTAAAAGTAGAATATTTGAGATGTAATGGAGTAGAAGTAAACGTACTGAAAATT
The DNA here is from genome assembly GCF_963454915.1 of Gymnoscopelus microlampas. Classification (NCBI taxonomy): domain Eukaryota; kingdom Metazoa; phylum Chordata; class Actinopteri; order Myctophiformes; family Myctophidae; genus Gymnoscopelus; species Gymnoscopelus microlampas. Next base: position 19,219,193 of record NC_139958.1, read on the forward strand.
GGAAATACTCCAGTAAAGTAAAAAGAAATACCTAAAAATGAATTACAGTACCTGAGTATTTGAGTTAGTTTACACCACTGAGTATATCACAATAACAAGTCCACGATCCGATATTTAACACGATACTGGAGGGCACAACTTTTCATTTCCCATGTCTGTGTCATAACATGAGCTGTGTGACTGTAAGTTCTGAATCGTTTGTGAATCTGCGGTTAATGCGATGTAACTCTGCTTGTCAGAGGCTCTGTGTCACTTTAGCTTTTTGTCAGAGCTGGTTTGGCAGTGTTTGGCTAAAACCTGATTCATACTAAGTTGCGCATCGTGCCTCGCACCTCGCACCGAAAATAGTTGATCAACAACTCCAACAGCGTCGCAGCGTGACACGTTGTGAGCTTTTAGATCAGCTATTTTCGGTGCGAGACACATGGCCCGCAACTAAGCATACGGTAAATCAGCCATGAGGTTCCACCGTGATGGAATTAAACGTTTTTATTGCTTGTCCAAGTATTTGTGTAATGTGTTCTTCAGATTAAAAAGCAGGGGAGGTTAATACATGGCATATAGGGAGGGCAGCAGTGGCTCAGGAGGTCGAGCGGGTCATCTGGGAATCAGTTCGATCTCCGGCTCTTCCGGGGCTTCGTGTCGAGGTGTCCCTGAGCAAGACAACTGAACCCCAAATTGCTCCCCGTACGCTCACTAGGAGCAGCACACTGCTCCTAATAGGATTGGTCAAAAAGCAGACAAGTAATTTTCCCTCAGGGATCACTACAAATACCCTTTTTAAATGGTAATGTTGGGTAAACACTACGGCTAGCCCTGGCTTAAAATTCAATTTGTTTTTTTTGTTGTAGCCAATCCCGCCATATGTACTGTGGTCCCTGTCACTGTCAATCTCCCCGTTTGGCTTGGGAATGGTGTAGACAACCACATGTCTCCTCTGATACACACGGAGTCGCCGGCCGCTTCCTTTAACCTGACAGAGAGGCTTTTCATTGAGAGTGTAATGCACACACAGAGGCTCACACCATCTTCCCCCATTTCCACTTCCTGCTGAACAGGCGCCCTGACCAACCTGTAGGAGTTGCTGGAGCAGCGACAAAGAACACAGTTTCCATACAGTGTCTGTCTGTCTGTCTGTCTGTCTGTCTGTCTGTCTGTTATATGATTAGCTTAATGTGCAACATTGTTTTCTCACTCAACAGCAAACAAAGTGTATGTAGGGTATCAGCACTGACTCGGTTCCATATGTGGAACCTAGTCAAACTAAATGTGGGGGGTCCCCATTTCAAATATGATAATTCTGGGGGGTCATGGCCTGAAAAGTTTGGGAACCCTTTCTTTAGTTGAATCTGTATTTTCTTTCATTATATGTGAATCTCTCTAGGCTCTATGCACAGCAGCCATATTGGAAAGAAATTGGGCCTCTTCCTTACTTCCTTCACAGGTGTTACCAATGATTCTAATGAAGGTTCTATTCCATTTAGTGTAGCACAGTGGTTCTCGAACCTTTTAATTTCAATAACCCCCATAACTCTGAGAGAGTACAAATTTGTACTCTCTCAGAGTTACACACCTGTAAGGGGGCCATTTGGAACCCCCGTCAAGGAGCCAAGAGGATACCTGGACCACACTTTGAGACCCACTGGCAGAGTGTTTCCAGTGAGCCAACATGCAACAATATCAGCACCCTGACTATATGTTTGACCAGAATGGAACAGAGCCTTCATTAGTATCATTGGTAACACCTGTGAAGGAAGTAAGGAAGAGGCCTGATTTATTTCCAACATGGCTGCTGTGCAGAGAGCCTATTGGACAGCAGCTGTAGTTACTTCATAACCATGGACAGCAGCTGCAGTTACTTCAGAACCATGGACAGCAGCTACAGTTACTTCAGAACCATGGACAGCAGCTACAGTTACTTCAGAACCATGGACAGCAGCTGCAGTTACTTCAGAACCATGGACAGCATCTACAGTTACTTCAGAACCATGGACAGCAGCTGCAGTTACTTCAGAACCATGGACAGCAGCCCCAGACATCTCTGTGCTATGTTCAGGGCTCTCTCTCTCTCTCTCTCTCTCTCTCTCTCTCTCTCTCTCTCTCTCTCTCTCTCTCTCTCTCTCTCTATCTATCTCTATAAATAAATGCCAGGGTGTTAGTTCCTCATCAGACACCAGCATTGTCATTATTTAAGTTTTCTTGTGTGTGTGTGTGTGTGTGTGTGTGTGTGTGTGTGTGTGTGTGTGTGTGTGTGTGTGTGTGTGCGCGAGATTGAGAATGACGCGTGTGTCTTGTGTCTTTGTGAACCCAGGTCATCCTACAGCCTGGGCCAAGGCTTGTGGCTGCCAGTCAGCAAGAGCTTCGTGGTGCCACCGGTGGAGCTGTCAATCAACCCCATCGCCAGCTGCAAGACGGACGTGCTGGTTACAGAGGATCCTGGTGATGTCAGGTCAGTTTGGATCATTTCAGACTTACATGCTGCCACATGGAGTGATGTCTGGGTCCATTCACTATTCCTCCTATTTACTGTAGGCTTATAACAGTCATCTTGGGGTACAATATCTGCATTAAGATTGCATGGTCTCTAAGCCAATAGGGTTAGGGTGCCCCAGCGCGTGATATCTGGTCCAGAGGGGCGGATTCAAAATCTCTGGTGAAAACAACCGGTGGCTCCCATTGGTTCACCGATCTGTGCGCCCGCCCCCGCCCGCGCCCCTCCTCCTCCTCCCCCAATGTGCAGCATTGAGAGCCCTGACGTCACAACATTTGGAGCGACGGCCACTGCACTCTGGTTGGTTGGGGAAATGTAAGGTTCGACTCCCACTTCCTATGCCAGAAATTTCAACTGTTTGATCCAGGCTTTCTTTTTGAGCAAAACACAAAGGAAAATAAAAGCCTGGAGATCGAGGCTACTAAGCCAATAATGATGGGAGAACAGAAAAAGTGCAAAACCATGGCACCACCTCTTTCACCTTTTTCAACCAGGTGTCCCTATTTTGGGCATGTCATTATTATAAGCGAAAGGTTTCTAAATTGTTCAAAGTGGTTTGGAAATAGGCAATCCACAAGCTCACAACGTGGTAAACATTGTGAGCTTATAGATATGTTATTTCCGCCACATGACAGGCACCGCTTAAAGTGTAATATTGTGTCTTTAAATAGTCCATGTTATGTGAACTGTAAGATATTTGGGTGTTCGTGGGGAAAAGGAGCTCACCCTCACTGCTGTGATGTCGCTCTCACACACAGCTTTTTCGAAACCTTTCTTTACTTGTCTCTTTAATCCCTTCCCTCATTTCTGCCAAAAGAGCATTATCATTATCTCCCCATTCTGAACTTACAGTGAGCAGAGCAGAAGTGTTTCAGCACGGCCTTGATGTGCAATCAAAGGCTAAATACTTTCCACTACATAAAGTCTGAATAATTTCATAGCATTCATTTCAGCGTTCCCCAATTCTCACTTCCAACTTGAATATGTAATAAATGCCACCAAGGCAAAGGCTGTCCAAGGCTGCCCAGATTGCGTTTAAAGTCTGAAATGCAATCTCAATGCAACTCGGACCACCTCTAGAAGTGGTCTGGCCGATCCAATCACCTCCTAATCACATCGGCCTCATTACGCATGGTATTAACACGTGATATTTATACGCATACATTACCCGTATAATGAGCGATCTGATCACACAGTTTTGTGTAAACCCGACATTTAACAGCATTTCTGTTATTTGCCTTTCGGCCTGCACTGTGACCAGATCTCCTTTTACATGCACACTGCAAAACAGCCATTAGGGATGGGCATTTGGGCTTTTTGGGGGGGTTTGAGGATCCAATGGAGTTAGGAGGCACTTTTTGATACTTTTCATTGGTTCAATATTTGTAAAACCCACACACATACATAAAGGGTGTTCAATAGACCCCTTAACAGACGACGTCACACTGGTTGCAAGCGACATACTGGTTGCAAATGAAACACATTCTGTCAGGTCTCGCTAGGGCGCGCAGCACTAGCCAACACACAAGAGGGGGGTTGGGGTGTGCTGAAACCAGCGCACCCCAAAACAACAGGTTGAGAATAGATTGCATGAAACAATCACCTGTGCATCCAGTCTCAACGTTGGTAAACAAATAATTGGTCTGTGTGACTGATTTATTAAAAAAAATAGTTGAAAAATAGATACAGTAGATAGCTGGTTTCTGCCCGACAACAAGGGTATACAAAAGCACATACCAGCTTCAAAATGTCACATTTGAGATCTTTCAAGGTAATTACACTCACTGCCTGCCTGCCTGCCTGCCTGTCTTCACCATCTACACAATTTAGAAAAATGTGGTGCGGAGAGCGGGAGGCCATGGTCGCCGGGTCCTCAATCTGGTCCTCCCATCTCCGCGGTGGCCAGAGCAACAATTTTCTCCTCCAGTCACACAATAGCACAGACACAGTGTGATATAGAGGACACGGAGCACTCTGTCAGTTTACAGTAATACTAAAGTTGGCAGCGCTGACCGTGTTAAGATACACGCTGTCAGGATAACTGGCCAATCAACAAGCCTTTTGTCTGCATATCACAAAGAAAAATCCTTGAATCATAGAATGTTGAATCTCACCGGGTAGTACAGTAATAAATAGGTTGGGGAAAAGGTCATTTTTATGTGCACAACGGTGAAGACTCACTCACACGGCGTTCAAAGTTCAAGGTCTCTTTATTGTTACCTTTTGTGCGTGGGTACGCAATTCACCAGCGCTCCTATATGTGGAGCGTGGAAGAAAATGCGTAGTGTATGTCATGTTCATTCATTCAATTCAGTATAGCAATCTTTTGAAAATAGCAGATCTACAAGCTCACAATGCGTCGAATGCGACGCATTGTGAGCTTGTAGATCTGCTATTTTCAAATGGCTACATAATTGTAGTGGAGTACAAGTACAATAGTTGCCTCTGAGGTGTAGTGGAGTGGAAGTAAAAGTATTGGAAATTGGAAATACTCAAAATTGTACTTAAGTACTGTACTTGAGTACATATACTTAGCTAGTGAGCAGGCGGGCGGCACAGTTTTCTACAGTACATACTGTAGTTTCTTGAGAACCGTGACACCGTATAGGCTAGGCTATTGCAGTAGTCGAGTCTGGATGTGAAGGAGTAATCATAATTGCTCGTGATTTGAGTTCCGCAATCAGTGTAAGTTGTGTTTATTTTTCGTGAGGGAAACATATTAAACTTAATGTATCCATAACAACAGTAATAGACATTTTTAGGAGCATGTTGGACTAGAAAGTGGTTACCAAGACAACACAGTTTTTATTGGCAAATTCCCGCTCTAAAGTAAAGTTGTTGTTTTTTTCCTCTGGTAAAAGGCCATGGAATGAGAGTGATAATGTGCTCTGAAGGTCCTGTCATGACATACTGAAAGTGCTATTAATGAGTGTCAAATGAGTCTGCCTGTTGACATTGTCTGCTTAACCCATTAACTCTCTCACTGCTAGACTTATTTCTGGACGCATTTGCCCACTACCATCAATTTTCTAACCTTTTTCAAGTAGTCACAGAATATTTATCTCCAGTATGATCGATCCCCTTATGATTTCTAATCACTGAGGGTTATACTGTGTGGTTTCACAAATGTCAACGAGGTTTGTTTTACTCCTCGTTGACATTAATTGTCTGCCTTTGAAAATAGCATGTCTGGGCCAAAAATACATAGTAAAAAAAGAAGTATATACAGATACAGCCTTTTTAAGTAATAAGTTAAACAAGTAGTGAATGGAGCAGCAAATCTTCGGATCACAATATCTTGGGTTCTGAATTTTTTTTTCTCCAAAAAACGTCTTCTTTTTTTTAAACTCGTGATAACTCGTTCTTGGCAGCCAGGGCATTCATAAAAATACTCGTGATAACTCGTTCTTGGTAGCCAGAGAGTTAAGACCTGAGGCTACAAAAGTTTTCTAAAAAACGTATGTTGCTATATCAGTGGTGCTCAGACTTTCTCATGTGAAAGACCCCCAAAATGATATGTATTTGGCCGCGGACTCCCAACTCAAAATATTCTGTTCCAGGGACCCCCATACGCAAAGATTTAAGTAAAAAATGTTCACTTTAGAGATTTACACACATTTTAACGATTTCTCAAAAGCTCATAGCTTGGCACAAAGTGGCACGCGCTTGTATATCTGCTATGTTTGAATAGCCAACCAATGTGCTATATTTATATAGCTACAATCTAAAATGATGCTTTCCCGGTTTTAATGGGTTCATTTAAACTTGTGCTTCTAAAATTGTCAAACAGGTGAAAACAAACAAATGCACTGCGATAGAAGTGTGAAATAAAAAGAGGTTACGTCTCTGCGTTCCTCCGACTCATTTTGGATGCTCTGTGCCGCGTGTTGTCGACACTCCAAAATAGGTTTTGTTGACGCGCCCACTTGACGCCTCCAGTGTGATTACAGCCGTTGTAAACACGGGCTGCGCTTGATGACGTGAGTGTCTTATGTTTTGAGTGAGTCAGAGCCTTAACGTTTTCCAATATAGGAAAATAACAGACTTGGCGGAGCCCGCTGGAACCATTATTTCCCATATCTCAGAGCATTATTTCTTATATAATGGTACATTTGTGGTATGTTTTTTTTTCTATAGCTGGTCCAATTTTACAATTTTACACACCTGTGCTCAATTTGTTTTACTCCATAATATCACTCTCACATAAGTACTTGGAGCATGTCATTCGTCGAACTTCAGGCTTATTCAAAACTGTCTTTTCACTTGATGATGCAAAAATGTACTTGCATGCTATGATTCTCTAAGACTATGATTGCCTTAGTGCAGGGGTCTTCAACAGGGGGTCCGGGACCCCTAGGGGGTCCTCAGAGTTACCACAGGGGGTCCGCCAAATCTTTGTGCGATAGGATCTGTTTTTATACCTTAACCACCTGAACCCTAACATCCCTTTTCTAAGGAGAACTTTACCAAAAAATAGCAGATCTACAAGCTCACAACGCCTCGCGCTGCGAGGCGTTGTGGGCTTGTAGATCTTCTATTTTTTGGTAAAGAGGTGTTTGGTGTAGAGGGAAAAAAGAGCAGACCAAGTAAACAAATAAAGTTAAATCTGAAACACAATTTTATACAATATAGAGGGGGTCCCTGCTTCATCTCTCTCCCAGCTAGGGGG
>NC_139958.1:19231352-19256352 GCF_963454915.1 Gymnoscopelus microlampas
CGCTTCCTTTCTCCTGTCCATCAACGTTCTCATAAATCTCGGCTCAACTTATTCTAGCTGGGCCTACACAACATTTGTGTAGGCCATGATGTGTAGTTGTTGTAGAAAAACGTATGTTTCTATATCAGTGGTGCTCAATCTTTTTCATGTCAAGGACTCCCAAAATTATATGTATTTGGCCGCCGACCCCTATCTCAAAATATTTTGTTCCAGGGACCCCCCAGAAGCAAAGATTTGAGTTACAAATGTTTGCTTTAAAACAATATATATTCCACGATTTGCACACATTTTCACGATTTCTCAAAAATAGCAGATCTACAAGCACGTAGCGCGGCACTCGGTGCCGTGCTATGAGCTTGTATAGCTGCTATTTTTGAATAGCCAAAGTGTAAAATAATGCTTTTTAGCTCAAATCTAAAAATGACATAGATGCGTTCCAGGTCTTAATGGGTTAAAACAGCAACCATTTAATGGTCAAGTTCTACATGCAATTGTAAAATAACGCAAACAAAATGTTGGATCCAGGCAACCAACTTTATTGTTATTATTATATATCGTTTTCAAATGTAGTGAAAATAGCCGATCTACAAGTTCACAACATGTCACATTGTAGATCTGCTATTTTCGTTGAGGCCGCTGTCACACATATATTAACTGCCATGGCAATGACAAGACACTTTTATGGTATCTGAACTGCCAGTCTTTTTAGGTGATAGGCAGCTTGAAGTAAAATCATTATTGAAAATGCCCCCTTATCCACGTAATATTGATACACGTTTTGAATACAAACAGTTTAAATATTGATAAACTGTTTAAATGTAACAGTTCAGGTACTTTTTGTTTCCCTCTAGACTAGAGACAGTGCAGTCAAAATTTGCAAACAAGATCAGAATCACTCCAGGGCAAATAAATCAACAGATGACGCTAAATCCACTGCTCTCTATACAGTTCTGAAGTGCCTGGAACAAACTGACACTTATGCTGATACTCTTTATTGACTAGTGTTGGGGGTAAATTAATAATGTATAATTTACAGTTACTACTGTATGTCAACTCCTATAAAATAACATATGGCTATAGTGACATATTGTATAGTTTTACACCTTGTTAGGGCATTAACAGAATAATCTAATATTCGAATATTCAACTATCAAACCACTATTCGACCACTGTACATCAAAGTCGATTATAAAAAATAAAAATAAAAAGATTATTATTATTATATTTTTAGTTTTTTTCAGTGGCTTTTCTACAGCAGACACGCAGCTGTGAGCTCTAGTGTTGGTAGTTCATGGTTGATTGTTGTCAAATCATTTCATACTGTATGTGAGGTTGTGCCTAGGGCTGTCCCCTAAAAGTCGACGTGGCCAATTTATTTTTTTTATAAATTAATTGAATATTCGAATACTTATAAGTCAAATCACAATTTGTGGATGCCTGTTAAATTTAAGGATAGTGTTCAGGTGTCCAGGCAGTATGTTAAACTTTGTTAATGTAAATTCCTAAAGCAACTGTATTCCCAGAGCCGACCCTGACATTTAAAAACCAGATGCTAAACCAGACACTAATTGATTGTAAGTGAAAATTAATTCAGTAAATGAGTGAATGGGTTGCATTCAAATAATAAGTAGGCTGATGCTGATGGACACGATGCTGCTATTTTATCAGTGCTTGCTACTTTGCATTGATTTATACATGTTTGGATAAAAAGGATGAAGTTGATTGATCGATTGATTGATTGATTGATTGATTGATTGATTGATTGATTGATTGATTGCTTTCATTTTTTATTGACCTCATTCTTCAGTGATCAAATGGTGCTTTTATACGTCATGGTAGCAGCTTAAAGACGGGGTGCCGTGATTTTCAGTGATCCCCCCCCCCCCCTACATAATCATCAGGTATTATGGTTATATCAGGAGGAAGATTTTTTTTCAAAAAAGTGTACAGAAAGTGTTAAAATTATGTTTTTATGTGGACACGCCTCCAGTTCATTAAGTATACCTGGTTCTCACCTTAGCACCTCCTCCACCACCTTAGCACCACCCACCTGTCCTAGTCCCTCCTCCTCATGCCCACACCTGTTGTGTTATGATAATGAGGGGGAGCGTAGATTTTTACTGTGTCATAAAGCGCTGTTTTTCTATTGGCACGTTTGACCCTCAAGGGTTCAGCCTCCAGGAAGAAACTCAAAATACGATACGATACGATACGATACGATACGATACGATAATACTTTATTGTCAGTTCACACTGAAATTTGTCTTGCGACCCAGCAGCCATGTATGCAACAATAAACAGTTCACACATTTGACATGACACAAGAAAAACAAAACACAATACAAAATACATACATAAAGACATACAAAGACAAGAGCAATGTCCACCTCTCAGCCTACCCTTGGCCTATAAATCCTGATTAAGCCTCAGTGTCGTCTGATGGACAAAGGACCTCTTCAGTTTGACCTTATTGTATGTAGGAACACCGTATCTCCTTCCTGAAGGCAGCAACCTATATTCTCCATACAAAGCATGGCTAGTGTTTGAAGTGATATTCCTTGCCAACCTTATCATACTATCATTATACGTAGTTGTATAGAGCCTCTGAAGTGGCTGTCCAACAATCTTTGAACAAATGTTCAGTTGCTGCAGCAGTTGTGACTTTAAGGCTACAGACAGACATCCATACCAGGTGGTACTACAGTACTGAAGAACACTCATTATAACAGAAGTTAAAATAGTCAGAGAAGACATAAGACACCATAAAAACACCACCAGGGGGCTTAATGAAGTTCTATCAACCTCATAGACACATGAAAAACAGAAAAGGTGCAAAACCACGGCACCACCTCTTTAACTTGACTCGACTCTACTCTACCTTTTTAGGGGGGGTTTCCATGGGGCAAAAGTACCTGGGACTTCATGGTATCACCTCCGCCGAAGAGAACTGAATTGTTATTTTGATCGTTTGTCCGTTGTCTCTCCTAATGGTACCAACATCAATACAGCATGGAATTGTGGACAAAATCGTATCCAACGATAACAAAATGTTCTAAGTCTTGGGTCTGAGAGGCTAAATCTCATCAAGCGGTGGTCCGTGGCTTACATGCCGAATAAATAATGGACCTTGATATGAAACGGGTTGAAAACCACACTGCTCCATAGCATCAGGAAAGAGCATTTATACCTCAAGCATTCCTTTATTGTGTTAGTGTGAATGTGATGTCAGTTGAACTGATCAATAAATACTTGCACCGGTCTTGGAATTTCTGCTGGCCTTCAGCACTTTTGAAAGTGGAGGGAAAACACTATTGTACTGCTAGCTAATGTACCGCCATTGACAGACTGTACATATAGGAATCCTTATGTCATATATGATAGTATTGTGCTCGTTCACATGTACTGTGTATCAGTGGTTCTCAAGCGTTTTAGTTTCAAGGACCCCACATAACTCTGAGAGTGTACAATGGAACCAAATGGACCCGTCAAGGGTCCATTTGGTTCCATTTGTACACTCTCAGCATTACAGACCTGTAAAGCATTGGTTCTCAAAGTGGGGTCCGGAGGTCCCTGGGGGGTGCCGCGCTCTGAGCTTGTAGATCTGCTATTTTTGAAAAATCTTGGAACATTTTTGCGAATCTTAGAATATAATATTTTTTAAAGCGAACATTTGTAACTCAAATCTTTGCTTCTGGGGGGTCCCTGGAACAACATATTTTGAGATGGGAGTCCGCGGCCAAATACATATACAGTTTGGGGGTCCTTGACATGAAAAAGTTTGAGAACCACTGCTGTAAAGGTCAATTTGGAACCCTGTCAAGGAACCCACTTTGAGAACCACTGCTGTATACACCTGACATACCTAGACCAATTTATGCACACAAAAAAAACTACCATTAGCATAACTGTGCACAGTTTCGGTCAATGAATTTGTCAAAATAGTTTGATGTGATTAGTAACTCTCATTGTTGTTGATGAACCAAAGCTAAAGTCACTCTGTCAACAAAACACTTCATGAATCATCCAATCGATGCATCTCCAGGCATTCCGAGCTAGCTGTGCTCAAAGACCAAGTGTGTTTCTGTCAATAAGAACCCTGTCGATAACCCAGAGTGGTCCGTGACAGCCCACATGGGTGATGAATGGCCTGCCCACAATGATAAATCCAACCTTCAAAGTATACCGCTTCCCCCGCGATCCCCATGTAACTGCGAGGAAGTGGAAGGCTTTGAACAAATCCAATTAATAAATCAACTTCCAATTTCTCTAAACCCCCCCCCCCCCCCTGTCAAAAAAACATATTTCATGACCCATGAACCCTTTCAATCAATCTTTATTTTATCACCCAGGTTTTTTTTACCAACATTTTCATACGGTGTGCTCCTCCAGATGCCTCTATTATGATTAACCCATTCGATCCTGGAACGGATCGGTGTCATCTTAGATTTTTTTTAGCTATAGCCTATAACCATTATTTTATACTTTGGCTATTCAAAAATAGCACATATACAAGCTCACAGTGTGGCACAGAGTGCCGCGTTGTGAGCTTGTAGATCAGATTTTTTTTTATTATGTTGAAAATGTGTGCAAATCTTTGAATATACTGTATATATTTTTTCAAACAACATTTTTAACTCAAATCTTTGCTTCTGGGGGTCCCTGGAACAAAACATTTTCATGTCAAGGACCCCCAAAATTATATGTATTTGGCCGCGGACCCCCCATCTCAAAATATTTTGAGATGGGGGGGGTCCGCGGCCAAAGATTTGAATAAAAAAAATCGCTTTAAAAACAGATATATAGCCTATATTCAAAGAGTTCCACTCATAATATGTGTGGAACTCTCACAAATAGCAGATCTACAAGCTCGTAGCACGGCACTCGTGCTATGAGCTTGTAGATCTGCTGTTTTTGAATAGCCTAATATAAGTATAAGCCTATAATATAAGTACTGTATAAAATACGACTAAGATCTAAAAATGACACAGATGCGTTTCCGGATCGAGTGGCTTAAGCAAGCTTGGAGAAAAAAAAGGGGGGAAATGCGCTTTTCTATCCCGACGACAAAAAAAGTGCGTGATGAGAGTCAGCATATTTGTGCTGAACTGGAACAAGAGCATTAATCAAGCGCGGGGGTTGCAGACCAATAACAGGCTCTGTAATCATGCCGGAGCAGGGCTCTAACTTTGGGCCGCATCGTCTGGTCATCCATCATTCCCGGGGAAAGCATAGAGAGGAGGAGGAGGAGATTAATAACAAGTACATTAGAGTCAGTGTTTAGATGCGACCAATGTGGTGCTAGGTCAAGTAAAAAAGAGTCGCGGTGCCAAAAAGGATGTTCGTGACGAGTTAATGACTGGAGGGAGAAGAATTGCTATTGAGATTTTTTTACCAGGCTGATGTCTTCTTTTTTGGGTCACTTCTGTGCCAAAAAATAAATAATGATACAGTAGTAACAGCAATACTTAAAAAAATGTATGCGATTGATAATATTTTAAACCTTTTCTGGATCAGGGCCCACGCGAATATCCCCGGAAGTGTTCACGGTCCACCCATCTGACCACTTAACACAAGGCAGCTAAGTTGGTCAGAAGTGTGTGGGGCCGTTCATGTTATGTTATCAATGAAGTCGTGTTTTGCCAAATTTTTGGGTGGGCCCACTTTCAATATCCTCGTGGCCAACCAGTGGGCCCCCGGACTACAGGTTGGGTATCGCTGTTTTAACCCATTCAATCCGTGAACGCATCTGTGTCGTTTTAGATTTATTTGGCTATTCAAAAATAGCAGATCTACAAGCTCATAGCGCTATGAGCTTGTAGATCTGCTATTCTTGAAAAATCTTGAAAATCTTTGAATATATATTTTTTAAAGTGAACATTTGTCATATTGTCAAATGTTGATTTGTCAAACATTTGAGAAATGTCTTCTAAATCAGTTTTCTGAAAAAACTATTGTTCCATATGTTGTTCCAGGGACCCCCAGAAGCAAAGATTTGAGTAAAAAATGTTGTTTCGAAAAATATATGTATTCAAAGATTTGCACAAATTGTTCAAGATTTTTCAAAAATAGCAGATCTACAAGCTCGTAGCGTGGCACTCTGTGTGCAAAGTATAAAACAATGGTACCTCAAATCAAAAATGACACAGATGCGTTCCCGGTTTTAATGGGTTAAAACTACACATCATGTTGGAAAACGTTCACATAATCTTCCCGCTACTTGTTCTTTTTGCATCTTTGGGTCCCTTTTGAGCATAGTAGTTACATTCATCTCGCGTCGGTTCTGTTTTCATCTTCGACTCGCCCATCTGGGAGAGAGGATGTAGCGAAGTTAGCATGCAGCCGAGGCAACCCATAATTTATGTTTTTTTTTTTGTCTCACCTTGCCCACCCCTTATTTTCCTCTGAATTTAGGAGTCATTTGTCAACGCTGGGAGCTCCTGGCAGAACCGTGCTGACGCACATAAAGCCATGTGTTACGCGTCTCGCGCACTAAAAAAGTGAGCTGCCAAATAGAGAGAAGTTTGAATACAACATTGGAGAATGCCGAGTCACGGGGTAAACTTTATGCACTGCCTTTCATTATGATGTGAAATGTTCCTTTGTGATTCTACCAAGGCCTCATGCTTTAGAAATCAGGGACATACTGTAGGCCTATAGCCAGTGGTGGAAAGAATACTGTACTTGAGTTTCAATACATTTTTCAATAATTCAATATTTCTTGCTACATCTCAGAGGCAAATATTGTACTTTTTTACTCCAACTACACTTATTTACAGGTTACTTTGTAGATTTAGATGTAGATTTAGATTATTATTACAAAACACTTAAGCCGTTAAGACCGGGAACGCATCTGTGTGTCATTTTTAGATTTCTTTGGGCTATTCAAAAATAGCAGATATACAAGCTCATAGCGCGGCACCGAGTGCCGCGCTACGAGCTTGTAGATCTGCTATTTTTGAAAAATCGTGAACATTTGTGGCAAAATCTTTAGTTCCAGGAACCCCTCAGAAGCAAAGGTTTGAGTTACAAATGTCCGCAAAAAAACTTTTCACACAACTTTTCATGATTTTTGAAATAAGCAGATATACAAGCTCATATCGTGGCACTCGGCGCCGCACTATGAGCTGATATATCTGCTATTTTTGAATAGCCCAACGAAATCTAAAAATGACACACAGATGCGTTCCCGGTCTTAAAGAGTTAAGCCCAATTTTATACTTCCACGATACAAAAATAGACAATCACATTTTTGAAAAGCATTTAGTACTTTTACTCGGCGCTGAACGTACAGTACACACTGATGCCAATACTTGTGTACTTTTACTCGAGTTGAATTTTGAATACAGGCATTTTACTTATATAACAGAGTATTTTTTATAATAGTGGTATTGCTACTTTTCCTTCAAGTAAAACAAGCTAGTACTGTACTTCTTGCACCACCAGACAGAGCTGACTAATGCTGCTTTGTTGACGCTACACCAAGCAAGGTCAGATAAGAGTGATGGGGCCTAGAGGGGCCGGGCTGCCACAGTTCCTATGGAATGTGTTTATGTCTAAGCTACGGTATAGACAGTATGTGAGAATGTTTGTTATAGACAGTGGTGTAAAGTAACTAAGTACATTTACTCAAGTACTGTACTGAACACATCGGGTGCCAGAGGTTTATTAAAATATTTTACGTTCAGTGCCTGCATTTCTTCCATCCACTTACGTTATACGTTTCGTGCTGTAGAAACCCCGACGCGGAAGTGCATGTAAACAGAGCGTGCGTGCGAGACGGCGGAGGGTCCCGACTAACGCCTGGAACAATAATATTTCCAACGCGATCCTCCATTGCAGCGTGATCGCCGATCGAAAAAACGGCTCGCTTCCGCCACGTTAAAAAGAAATGGAGATATTAAGCTTTTAGTCAAGGAGATAACATTGGAATGGCCGACCGGAAGGATTTTTGACATGGATCCACATCCGGCCTCTCCTTCTCAGAAACTCCTTGGATGATCCCAAAGTTTCGTTTTAGCGACCCACGTGGACCCCACGTATAAAAATAAAATTGCGTAAAAAACGGTCCGTACCGTTTACGGCACTCATTGTGTTAAGTACAATCTTGAGGTACTTTTACTTAGCTGGAGTGTTTCCAATCGTCTATACTTTTACTTTTACTCCACTACATCTCAGAGGCAAATACTGTGCTTGTACTGTACTCCACTACTATTATTTGAAAACTTTAGTCACTAGTTACATTGCAGATATCAATTATCACATTATAAAACATACCTTAACCACTTTAGCCCTATTTTATACCTAGGCTATTTGAAAATAGCAGATCTACAAGCTCACAACGTGTCGCATCGCGACACGTTGTGAGCTTGTAGATCTGCTATTTTCAAACAGTCTAGTACTTTTACTTTTGGTACTCTAAGTACATTTTGATACCGACACTTTTGTACTTTTACTCAAGTAAATTTAGAATTACAGACTTTTACTTGTAACAGAGTACTTCTACATTGCAGTATTGATACTTGTACTTACGTAAAACATACTTTTTTTCCACCACTAAAGCATGAAAATGTGTCTTTGCCAGGTGGAGAGTGAGTTATATATAGGTATATAGTTGGTGAAGGTTGCTGAGCCGGTGGTTTTTCTAGGACGGGACAGATCGGGTTAGATGTAGGGGTGGTGGGACAGGAAAGATTTAGAGGTTACCTACAGTACCAGAGGTGTTTTAACACCCACGGGGCAGAAACAAGGAACACACAGATCCCTAAGCGCTAGCTCATCACCAAACTTACCTCTTCATGCCTCTGCCGGAGCTGGAGGCATTATGTTTTCTGGTTGATGGTCCGTACCAGAGCCATATAAGGAGAGTTGAGTCACTTCGGGGGCAGAAAACAGCTCCGGTCACATAGGTTCATGTAAACTCGAAATAGTGACAAACGCTCATAGACTCCGGTGCATTCCGAAAAACGTCCGGTTCAGGGCTTTGTCACTGTTCAGCTCCTCGGACTGGCCTGATGAAGTGAACCGAGGTGACGCAACTCTCCTTAAAGGGCTCTGGTCCGTACGTATACCCAACATCCCAACCTGTGGGCGAAGCAAAACACTATAAGACTATAACACTATAAGATAACATTGATATAAAACATCAGTCATGGTATTTATTTTTCTTTTATACCTTGAAAATGTTGTTTTCATTGTGATACCAATAAATATAACTTAAAGTGTACTGCGTTAGTTCCATTGATCCAGGCTGGTACACGATGGAGGGAATTTCTTTCAACTATGGCACAAACATCCACTTGCACTCAAGAATTAGCTGATTTGAAAGTGTGTGTGTGTGTGTGCGTGTGGTCCAACGTCATCGAAAAATAAATACTATTCATAATCTCAGGTCCCACCGCCCCGCCGATTCACCGGACCACCGATCAGTCTGGTCCGGTGAGTGATGAGGTATACAACAGTGTTTATAGTTGTCTTCTCCAGGCCAAAAGCAGGGAGGGGGGGGAGGATTATGTTGGGGATTGTGTGTCTGTGTGGCTAATCTCCTAAACCACTACACCGATCAGTGTTAAATTCCTTGTGCACGCTGTGCCAGCAGGCCAAGCTGGCACAGCCCCCAAACATTGGCCAAATTGTCAAATAATATAAGAAAGAGGCAAACTGTTTGAAAATAGCCGATCTACAAGCTCACAACGCCTCGCTTTGCGAGGCGTTGTGAGCTTGTAGATCTGTTATTTTCACAATATTTATCTGTGGAACCGAGTCAAACTAAATTTTATGCTTCAACTCCTACATTCCAAGTGCTTGTCAGGGTGGGGGGTCCCCAGTTCAAATATTATAACTTTGGGGGGTCGTGGGCTGAAAAGGTTGAGAACCACGGCGTTCCATTTAGCGGTATTATATAAAATCAACTCAAGGCCCGTATTTATGTAAATGAACATATCTGAGAAGTCAGTATAGTAGATAAATACATCATTTTCTAATGTCAACAGGCAGGAACTACAGTAGGCTACTGATGGATTGTGTAACGTTGTTTTATGCGTTTGCTTATTTATTTATGTAAATTTAACCGAGAATATGAAATGCTTTTAATAGTGGAGTAGTAGATGAATTGGACGATTACCACCCACAGATAAAGGCCATATGGTAATTACGGACATATTTCCGATGATGACCAATCATTTTTTGATTGCCATTAGCAGTCATTCCATACTAAATGTGTCAAACCATTCATCAAACAGTGTCATGGGTCAATAACTATATGTGTGTCAATTCAACCACGCTGTTGGATTTACAACCTATAATGCACCTGGTGGCTGTTACCATTATTTAATTGTCTTTGCAAGGCTGTGAATTATCTTTTTCTATCGTGCATTTGACTAAATTGAATGCTCCAACTCCTACATTCCAAGTGCTTGTCAGGGTGGGGGGGGGTCCCCCAGTTCAAATATGATTATTTTGGGGGGTCACGGGCCTGAAAAGGTTGAGAACCCACTGCTCTACTGTACTATTATTTAACCACTTTAAGCCTACAGTATATACTTCGGTGTACGTCAAATGGAAGAAAATACGCGTTGCAATGCTACTTAAGCTTGTAGATCAGCTTTCCGCGTTGCGAGGCGTTGTGAGCTTGTACATCGGCTATTTTCGGCTAATGTTCCCCTCAGAATAGGGATGCTAGGGTTCAAGTGGTTAATGGAAGTGGAGAAAAAGTGGAGAAAAAGATCCTATCACACAGAAATAACATAGTAACTCTCATGACCCCCTAGGGGTCCCGGACCCCCTGTTGAAGACCCCTGCCTTAAGATTTTCAAAACCACGTACCACACGCACGCACGCACGCACGCACGCACGCACGCACGCACGCACGCACGCACGCACGCACGCACGCACGCACACACACACACACACACACACACACACACACACACACACACACACAGTGATGATGAATAAATTCTACCACATGCTGTAAGGCTTATGCCTATGACTACTTACACAGCTGTAATGCTTATTTACATCAACTATCGCACGAAGAACACATTTCCTCTAGGCTCCACGATAACGATCATAACATATTACGTATATTAGCTATGAGCTATAAAGTGGAATCCCACATTTCACCTGAATATGGTTATTTATTTTCAGGCTTCTGGGATAAGAACTTCACTTTACATAATTGCAATTAAAGATACACTCATTATGTAACACAGCTATAGAAAATGTGTCGAATATCATTTGAAGTTGAGCATCAAGAGTAAGAATAATTACATTTTTTAGACCTATAAGTGGATGCAACTGTAAACGGGGAACAAAGGTTACTTATGTAACCACGGTTATGTGAGTGATTATATAACTAGATACATAACTAGATACCTGGATTGTGTTTTTCACAAAGACACATACAGAAAGACTCAGAGGACTCAGAAGACTAGAGGGTCTATATAGCATTCCTGCTCTACCCACTAAGCTTCTACTGTGTAGGTAGCGAGGCCGGTCAAAATGTTTCCCATTTAGACCTGAGGCCGATTATACATATCGGCCTCAATATCTTCTAAATCCTAACAGTTTTCTAAAAAAAACGTATGTTTCTATATATATAAATCAGTAATCAGCAGTAATAAATCGGTAAAATCAGGCAAAAATAAGAATTAAATAACATAACCCTAACCTAACCCTAACCCTAAAACCGATAAAGTAACAAAAAAACAGGAAAAAAGTAACAAATCCGCCCAAAAAACGTGCTGCGCGTGCATGCCTGCCCACCCGCTCTCGCCTAGGCCCAGCCTATACTAGCGTTCTGGCTACGCCACTGTTGTACTTTTACTCAAGTAGACTACATTTTTAATTCTGGTACTTTTACTTGTAACAAAGTATTTCTACATTGTGGTATTGCTACTTTTACTTTTGATTTCAAGTGTCTTATGACTTTCCCTGAGCCTGCTGCATTAGACCATAATGCTCCAGTACCACTTGTCTAGACGCTAGCAGAGTGAAACGTCCATTGCTGGGGTGACAGAGGTCCCTGATGATGTCTAGAGGTCCTACATGGCTGGCTGCTCAGCCCTGGGTAATGTGCTGCACTGTTTTAACCACCAACTATACAGAGCCTTCCAGTCCTGAGTGAAGTCAATTCTGTAAGCATTCTCTCAATGTTGCATAGTAACCCCTACTCTCTGGAAGCATCTCCAGCTTTAAAAAAGTGGATTGTTTGAAGAAGTTATTAAAAACCCTTAAAGGGGAATACCACTCCTTTTCAACATTGAACTATGTCTTTAATACACCTTAGAGCTGTTGTGTGGAAATAAGAAAAAAAGCCCCCACCCCCCCTTCTATGTTGCCTAGAACTGGAGAATTGATTGAGGTCATGTGATCAGTGACATACGCACGGTGTACTTTTGGCTCCACCCCCTCTAGGCTGCTGCATTCACTAGGATGGGGAATCTGACTTCCAGCTGAAACGTTGCGACTTGTAGTAGTTTATAATGGCATTATGGTTATATATCACATTTCACATACTGTATTTCACAAGACATATAGTACTTGTAGATAACTAGAAGTTCGGGCCGCTACGCGGCCCGAACGTCTAGCGTGACGCGTCGTTCACTTTGCAGTGCCACCTTACAGGCACCTAAAGAGGTGACGTGCATCACCTCTGCAAGGACCCAAACCCACTTTGTGATTACTCACACCTGGCATGGCAGACCTGAGCGTTTCTGGCGCAATGTCTGGCGTTGTATCTCCAGCCGTTGTGGCTTTGGTGAAGTTGTCGTCATTGTGTCGTCATTGTGGTGGAGAGAGTTCTTGTGGTGGAGAGAGTTCCTTGTATAGATTATTACTATTTATCACTATGGAAGCCGTCGAACTGGTGCGATCTGACGGCATCCTAGAATTTATAGGTAGGTTGTGATGTCATGTGATGTCATGCTGTCGTGAGATTACGTCACACTGGCGTTGTCATCGTGATGTCAGATTACGTCACACTGGCGTCGCATACAGACAACCGACATGGCGCAGGATTCAAATTGTATATATAGATAGAGATCAATTGGTTGAAAATGCTCTAATACTGTAAGTCTTAACTTTATATTCAAGACACAATGTTTCAGCAGGAAGTCAGATTCCCCATTCTAGTGAATGCAGCAGCCTAGAGGGCGGAGCCAAAAGTACACCGTGCGTATGTCACTGATCACATGACCTCAATCAATTCTCCAGTTCTAGGCAACATTGAAGGGGGGGGGGGGCTTTTTTCTTATTTCCACACAACAGCTCTAATTAAAGACATAGTTCGATGTTGAGAATGAGTGGTATATTCCCCTTTTAAGCACTTTCTTGGATGATGTTTGTTTTGCCTTATACGGTATGTGTGGTTCTTTAATGTTGCTTTGCTTTTGAATTTTTCATGATGCTTTATAAATAAAGTTCACTCACTTTCTTGTAGAAGTTGCACTGTCATCTGGGGCCCCATGCTGAGCTTCTTCTTCAGCCTGCGGAGGAAGCAGAGAGCTGTGAGTGTAACAGGACAGGGCTGAGGAGGAGCACACGTCTTTGGGATTAGATCCAGTGTGTGGAGGAGGAGGAGGTGCTGGCGCCAATTCTGTACCACCTGGGTTTAGTGTTTTGTCTGGCCGGGTTCTGAGCTTTTGGAAGGCACAACGGTGCATGTTGAAAGAGCAACTGCATTCAATGCGTTCTCACATATTTAAGCGTCGCTCAGTTTCATGTGGGAGAAAGAGCAGGGCAGTGTGGAGATTGAGGGCATCGTCCTATGACCTGTCTGTATAGGCAAACTGTAGTGGGTGTAGTGTTTTTCAGGGCCAGCGAGGAGGTGATGTGTGCTTTGACATGGCGACTGGCATAATCAGGGTTAGATTTGAGAGCGAGGGGGCTGGGTGGGTGGGGAGGGGTAGCTTCTGATCTGACTGAATTAAATTAGTATTATTTCCATTTATGAAATGTTGACTGTCTGATATTTATGTGTGACACTATATATTTATCTTACATAGAAGTGTATACAGTAGTAGGGCTTGTAGTGGTTAAGAAAATGAACCCGCATACCTTTTTGTTTTGTTTTTGTTTCCCCCACCATTTTCTTAACCACGTAAAGGAATAGTTCACCCCCAAAAAAATGCTTATTTTCTATCAATTACGCACCCCATGAAGCCTTGAATTGTAATCACATTATTGGCTTAGGAATGCGACAAAAAACAAAAAAAACAGAGAATTCAATGCTTCATGGGGTGTGTAATTGATTGAAAATTAGTCACTTTTTGGGTGAACTATACTCCTTTAAGCGGTGTGACAGGGTGGCCTCGTTCAGGTAGAGAGGGTTTTTTTCTTCCTGTTTGGGACCGCTACGATGGTGGTCTTTTTTAAACATGCCGGGACTACAGATTGGATCAGGTAGAGATTGTTGTTAGAGGTGTCTGTTGTTAAGAAGTCTGCCAGCTGGTCAACTCAACAAGGGGGGGCCTTCTCGTCAAGGTGTGGGCTAATCCTTTTGAAGGTTTTACACGCAGATAGATTATTTACAGTGGGCAGGGTGTCCTGGTCTTTTTTGAAAAGCCATAGATTCTCAACGCGAGCGTAGATGGTGTTGACCACGTGAACCCTATGTACTTTGTTGTACGGCGAAGAGCGAAATTAGCCAATGTCTAAGCTCACAACGTGTTGTGGGGGCAATGTGTTTCGCGCTTGTAGATCTGATATTTTTTTAGGAAATTTGCCGTACAATGAGATTCTCAAAACAGGGACGCCAGGGTGAAAGTGGTGAAAGTTTTACTCTGGGAGAGATGCAGACACCAACCCCTCATTGCTGGTTCTCCCTTTGTAAACAGTGATTGTCTGATGTCTGAGTGTCTTTTTAGATTTTAGCGGTATATATATATAGCGCATTGGTTGGCTTTTCAAAAATAGCAGATATACAAACTAATTTTAGATGAGGGGGGGGGAGGGGGTGTCGGCGGTCAAATACATATAATTGTTGGGGTCTTTGACATGAAAACGTTTGAGAACCACGTACGTTTTTCAGCAAACTGTTGTGATTTAGAAGACATTTTGTAGAGTCGGCCACAGGTCTTAAAGGGTTAAGAAAGACCATTCCACATGTTCCTGGTGTTGGAGCCGTGCTATTGTGACTGTACGTCACTGTAATGGATGTAATTGTGCCTAATCCAGCTGTGTGGGTGCGTACAGCCTGGCTGTCTGACACATGTTATGACAAAGATATGAGAGTTTGGAACGTGGGTGTTGTAGTTTATCAAGAGTCTAATTAAGCAAGCAGGATGTGTTAAACAACATGATTATGCTCAGATATGTCTTTCATTTTTAATTTGTTGATGCAGAAATACAATAGCACTGACAATGTGACAATAATGTGTTCAGGTTTTGGCACGCACACGTGCGCGCGCGCGCGCGCGCACACACACACACACACACACACACACACACACACACACACACACACACACACACACACACACACACACACACACACACACACACACACACACACACACACTTTTATAGAATAGGATATTGAAGTATATAATGAATTTCCACATTTCCATAGAAACATCTAACTTGTTAACATGATTCGATATACTCTTGCTGTATGGTTTCCTATTGGGTCTGTAAATAGATTGCCATGTTAGTCACTGTTTCCTTGGAAACCAAAACTTTCATTTTAGAGATTTATTAGTGCCTGCTGTGCGTGACATCTGACAGAAAAACCCAACAATAGTCCGTTTCGACATCCCTCGCACAGTGAATGGAATATTTAGCCCTTTCCACTGTTCGGTACGACGTTCAATGCCACATCTCCCGGAATCCTCTCCACAGGTGTCAGCCCCCCCCCCGCTGGTCCACACTGGCCCTAATATAACCCATTAAGACCTGAGGCCATTCTTAAAAATGTTTTCTAAATCCTAATAGTTTTTTGAAAAAAAAAAAAAAAAAAAAAAAAAAATGTTTTCAAGTTTTTTCAAAAATAGCAGATCTACAAGCTCATAGCGCGGCACTCGGTGCCGCGCTATGAGCTTGTATATCTGCTATTTTTGAATAGCCAAAGAAATCTAAAATGACACAGATGCGTTCCAGGTCTTAATGGGATAACCTGGCCTGCCCCGCCCCCGTCCACCATTTCCTTTCTGAGAGGCTGTATTGCATCAGTCCGTTTCTACATCAAAACCAGCGATTCTCAACGTTTGTATTTAATCAGGACCCCCAGTTTGACACGCGTTAAGCCACAGACCCCCGTTTGATACGATATTTATGTCTGGGAAACGCTGATCTACACCAGTGGTTCTCAACCTTTTCAGGCCGTGACCCCCCCCCCCCCCCCGAAAATTTGAACTGGGGACCCCCCACCCTGACAAGCACTTGGAATTGAGGCATTACATCTAGTTTGACTCGGTTCCACATCGGTTATTATCCTTTTTTTTTTGCTTCTTTCTTATTTGACAATTTGGCCAATGTTTGACCAGTTTTTATAGTATAGTGGGCTATATAGCTTGTTGATTACGTTTTATGCAATTATTTATTACTTTTTTTAGGTATTAAAAAAATCTAAAAAAAGTCCTTAAATTGTCACTTCACTGTCATCTGGGGACCCCCACCCCAAAAAAAACTAAAATCATGTGGAGACCCCCGTGGGGGTCTCGACCCACAGGTTGAGAACCACTGATCTAACACTGTAACGTCCCAACTCTCTGAGTTACAGCACACCCTGTAACTCCTCAAGGACGGTGAGAACCAGCCATCCAAAAAAACACATGCAGCTTTTATAATGGGTGTCGGGGTGCCATCGCCACACCCCTGTCTCTGCAAACTTGAGGATTTATGGCGAATCCCTACATGCAGCATATGTTCCCCAAAATCTACATATTACTCTGAGATTTAATAGGGTCATAAACAGTGTCAGGGAAATATGAATAATATCTACCTTCGTTACTAGTGCTCACAATGCTGAACTGTGATGAAAGCAGCAGGTGTTGCATTATTCACACAATAACTTGCCATTTTTTTTCTTCTTTGGAATTATAGCTCTCAGATGGCCTTGCTCTGCTCTAAAGCCACTTAACCCATTAAAACCCGGAACGCATCGGTGTAATTTTTTGAGTTGAGCTAAAAAGCATTATTTTACACTTTGGGCTATTCAAAAATAGCAGATCTACAAGCTCATAGCGCGGCACCGAGTGCCGTGCTACGAGCTTGTAGATCTGCTATTTTTGAAAAATCGTGAAAATGTGTGCAAATCTTTGAATATATATAGTCTTTTAAAGCAATTTTTAACTCAAATATTTACTTTTGGGGGTCCCTGGAACAAAATATTTTGAGATGGGGGTCCGCGGCCAAATACATATCATTTTGGGGGTCCTTGACATGAAATAGTTTGAGCACCACTGATATAGAAACATGTTTTTTTCAGGAAACTGTTAGGATTTAGAAGACATTTGTATAGAATCGGCCTCAGGTCTTTAATGAGTTAAATATATGATATTCACAGACAACAATGAGTTGGTAAACAACCAAAACACACGGGAAGTCATATTTCTAACTATAACAATAACTTCTGTCAACACCACCTCTCACTTTTTCCCTCTCACTACAATAGGCACAACAATGCATTTTCATACAGCTTAGAAATAGCCCATGCATTATTATTATTATTTAACCCGTTGAGACCTGAAACACATCTGTGTCACTTTTTGATTTGAGCTAAAAAGCACCGAGTGCCGCGCTACAAGCTTATAGATCTGCTATTTTTGGAAAATCGTGAAAATGTGTGCAAATCTTTGAATATATATTGTTTAAAGCGAACATTTTTAACTCTATTCTTTGCTTCTGGGGGGTCCCTGGAACAACATATTTTGAGATGGGCGTCCGTGGCCAAATACATATCATTTTGGGGGTCCTTGACACGAAAAAGTTTGAGCACCACTGATATAGAAACATACGTATTTCAGAATACTGTTGGGATTTAGAAGACATTTGTAGAATCGGCTTCAGGTCTTAATGGGTTAAATTAAGTGGGTCAGGGTGATAGGATAGAATAAACTGGAGGCAAACAGGCTTAATGCAAGCAACGGCATCATCTGCTATTTGTATTTAATTGGAATCGCAATTGTGCTTAATTGTTAGACTGTTTTGGATGCATGGCCAGTGGATATGAAAATAACCCATTCAGGGTTGCAGTGACATAATTGCAGCACCGCCCTCCTCCGTGCCTTTTGTTTTCTTTATCTTTCTTTCTCTGCCACTTCTGTTTTCGTCCTATGCTGATGCTTTGTTTAGCACACAACCCACAATCTACATGTTGTAATGCACGAGGTGGCATTGTTGAAGACGCCTCGAGCAGAACCAAGATTATAGTGCTTTATAGCTGCAAGCCGGAAGTTTCACTTCCTACGTGGGCATTAAACCCAGCGTTGCCAGATTCTGTGAGAGAAACAAGCAACCAGGTCTAGGAAAACCAGCCCAAAAGAAGCGACTATGGGCCACATGAGCACTTTAACATATACATCAGCTATTTGAAAATAGCCGATCTACAAGCTCACAACGCGCCGCGATGCGACGCGTTGTGAGCTTGAAGATCGGCTATTTTCAAATGAAATCTTGAAATTATAATAAGCAGATCTGGCAACCCTGATTAAACCTATGTATCACACGTAGGCAGGGCCGGCCGCTGGCATAAGCAGTCTATGCCCCCCCCCTCCTACACACACACACTCACACGCACGCACACACACACACACACACACACACACACACACACACACACTGCATAATCAAAACCAATAATTGTGTCCAAGGTGAAGTCACCTCAGGAGCCTGTCATAGTCACAGAAATGGTTCAGACTAATTGAGACACCTGTGAATTCCCACCTCAGAAGATCACACTTTCTTGAGAAAGCTTGGCCTTTCTTTCTTCCCATGACGTCTGCTCCTGTTCAGTCATCTCTGGCGATGGCAGATCATCTTTATTAATTTCAAATGAAGACGTCTGCTCTTACACCTTCCCTGGCACTAGACAGATGGAACTAGCCCAAGCAGGGTGGAGGGGATGACTTATAGGGATGTAAATTGGGCATCAAACATGTTTCATCTGATGTACTCTTCTATGGTTTTTGCAGGAGCAGGAAGAAAGGCCAAACTCACAGGGAATCAAAAGGTGTGATCCTATGTCCTACCTGAATGTTCACAAGATTCTCAATTAGTCTGAACCCTTAGGACTGTGACTCAAATGACAGGTGAGAATTATCGGCCTGGTCAAATTATTCAAAATTTCAGTGGTGGACTGTCACAGTAAGTACACTTGAGTACTCTACTTAAGTACATTTTTGGAGTATCAACAGCTGATACTATACTTAGTAATGACAATGACAGTAAATAGTTGGAGTGAAGTACAAATATATCATTTGTTTTTCCATATATGGATATTCAAATAAAATGTTCAAGAAAACAGCCGTGTGTGTGTGTGTGTGTGTGTGTGTGTGTGTGTGTGTGTGTGTGTGTGTGTGTGTGTGTGTGTGTGTGTGTGTGTGTGTGTGTGTGTGTGTGTGTGTGTGTGTGTGTGTGTGTGTGTGTGTGTGTGTGTGCACGCGCGCGCGCGCGCGTGCGGTGCAGGCTTAACGGAAGGGCTTTAGGTGCTTTTGAGGCCACAAACAATCTTGCTTAGGGCCACCAAAATCCTAGGGCCGGCCCTGCACGTGGGAGAACAAACTTCAAACCGCTTGTAGCAATACCACTCAGAAACAACTTATTGGAAATGCTAAGAGAGATGACGCTGGGAAAAAACAATCATTTCCCCCAGCGTGTTGCCTGCATGCCTTTATCATGCAATACACAATTTCCACCCAATTTCTAGCCGACTGAATCTGGTGATTGCAATAAGATATATTTGTGTTGCGTGGCCTTCCCTTTGTTTATCTTAGGGCTTTTTCTTTTTAATATGTATCTGGCCATGCCAAAGGCACCCCTTTTATTAGCATGGGGCCTGGCTTTTGTCAGGTTGTAGGTGTGATCACGCCTCAGCCTTGAAGAAGGAAAGAAGCAAACATTTGCAACATTGCACCTCACAAATACATCAACATGATAAAAACAGATGCTCAGCAAAACAAGAGACAAGGAAGAAAGAACATCCTGAAGGGACATGCATGCAAAGTTCAAATGGAGATTATTTGTAAAAAATACAGATGCTTGCTTGATATACAGTGTTATTTTATCATGAAAATCATGATGCCTATTCTTAAAGTATAATGTCTGTGTCTCATTCTGTACAGTGCATGTGTCACAGTACAGGCTACTCTCAATGTGAAAGTGAACTGTGCCCACTTTTATAAACCTTTAGTGCATATTAGTTATTTAGATTCATGATAATGTTCAACGTGTCCTTACTCTTTGGCATTTTTTGTATTTTTACCACACTGATTTGGAATCTGACGATGGGACTTTGAGATTTGACATAATGTTTTATCAGAAATGCTGAGCTTTTGGCTAGGTCTCAGTCTTATATCCACAATCTCCATAACCAATTGCGACATGCAAACGTGGGCTCTAGACTGCATTATGAGTCTATGGAATTACAGTCTTGTCTATGCATCTGTGCGTTTCTCCCAGGCTTATTAAATAATCTCAAGAGCACCCCGTCTGTTTGTCTGTGTCATTTTATGACATATGACATTTATGGAGATTTCTGCATCTCTCTGTCTGTGTCCTTTTATGCCCATGTATCGATTTTTTTGCATCTCTCTGTCCATATATGGAGTTCCGTGTGAGGCATGCCCAAATAAGGAGTCCAGGCATTGATGGCATTTTGATGACATCAGGGAACTCCATTTATGGGGATTTTCAGATTTATCAATATGTTTGGGAGATCTGCTGATCCGACTTTCCACTCCTCTCCATATATATATAGAGCGATGTCAGTGTGTGACATCCTCAGTGACACCGGCAAGATTTATATACTGTAACTGTCCGCACGCCAGAATAGTCTCCATATATAGGCATATGTCATTTGTCATAAATGATTTATGACATGGAGATTTTCAGGCCGCTTCGCTTATCAATCTCCATATATGGACATGTTACGTTTGGGTTGCCGACACACTCCATAATGTGGGTGTAGCTGCATTGGGAACTCCTTTTATGGTTATGGCTGAGTCATGGGGACATGAGTGTGACATCCGAGATCCGCCCATCGGCCGGTCCTCCCTTAAGCCAATGTTAATATACAGTAGGATGTGATGTACAAATAACAGTGTTAGCTTGCCTTTACCATTAAAATTACTTGGGATGAGAAGTGGGCACAAACTTCCAGACATCCTGTGCCATATTGAAGAGAGAAATGTGTGCTGGTGAGAACGTCTAGCATCCAAGCATAGAACACCAGGTTCTGGACACTCATGATGAAACACAATGGCACCTGCGCAAATTGGCGTTGTTAAGCGTGCATGGCAACAGTTTGTGTTGTATGTGATGTCAGACCAGATCTCGGGTTAGCTTATATAAGGTATGGACTACCCTGTAGTTATATTGTATATACAGAGCGACAGAGGCAGATTGAAGTGATAAGAGGGCATATAGAGAGCAATAGAGAATAGAAGAGAAGAAGGAGAGAGAAATAGAACAAGAAGAGAAGAGATAATAGAATAGAGGCATACAGTATATAAGGACGAACTAATGTATAGCAGCAGATTTAACAATCTCCTGCAAGGAGTGAGGTCCAATTCCTCACAGACTCAGGTCTCCCCATGTTCTGAATCTGCCTTCATGGCTCAGGTCTTTAACCACAAGTGCACAAGGACCACTCACAACGACTTCTATCAAACGCTGAGGAATGGACAAATCCACTCGGCAGCATGTCGGCAAATCACCAGCTCTGTAACCAGCCAGATCCAAGGAGACACAGACAAACCGAGATCCTGCAGTCACCATCAACCGTTTACCCGGACTTTAACTCGACTGGAAGAAGCGAAGACGCTTCAGCTGACCTACACAGGAACGGGAAAGCGAAGCCACATCTGTAAATGGTGTGACAAGAGTTTCATCCGCGTAGACAACCTTAGGACGCACCAGCGTATCCATACGGGAGAAAGACCCTTCCAATGCAAAGAGTGCAACAAGAGTTTCCGTCAGTCGAGTCACCTGAAGACACACCAGCATGTCCACACTGGTGAAAAACTGCTCCAATGCAAACAGTGTAGCAAGAGTTTCCGTCAGTCGAGTCACCTAAAGTCACACCAGCACGTTCACGCTGGTGAAAAACTGCTCCACTCTAAACAGTTTGGCACGAGTTTCCGTCTGTTAGATGCCCTACCGGCCAAGAAAACCCACATCTGTGAACAGTGTGGCAAGAGTTTCCGCCGCGTAGACCACCTTAGGATACACCAGCGTATCCACACTGGAGAGAAACCTTTCCACTGCAACCACTGTGACAGGAGTTTCCGTCAGCCAAGTCACCTGAAGAAACACAGGCGCAACCATATCGGAAAAATGATCTACACTATAAACAACGTGGCGAGGGTTTTAACGAGCTAGGTAGTTCTGAAATAACGTATTCACACTACTGGAGAGAAGCAATTCCACTGTTATTAGTGTGACAAGATGAGTTGGGGATTCTGAAGGCACCAGTGCTTCCTATACTTTATAAAATAGATAAATAATTAAAGTCTATGACTCAATCGTCTATGACATACAGTATATGACATATTTTTGGGAAAGGGACCGCTGTAAACGGTGGAAATGTACCATCATTGGGTGTAAAAGGGACATATGCCCATATATGGAGATCCCCATATGGGTGTGGCCCTTTCAGAGCCGCACTGTAAAAAAACGACGAGGTCCAACCACGACGTGGATCTCTGACATCATAGTGATGATGACATCAGGTTTGCACAAACATGGAGAGACGGCATGAGGGGTGGATGTGGTTATGAGTTCACCAAATGTGTGTGAAAATATTCAAAAAAGCATACAAGAAACATGCAAGAAATCTGGCGTTTATCAGTCCAGCAGCTTGCGAGATGGCCTTGGATAAACACACACACACACGCGCGCGCGCGCACACGCACGCACACACACACACGCACGGCCAAGACGGAGAAACAGTTACTTACGATTTGGCAGAGATTGAATGGCAAGAGTCCAGCCTTACAGCAGCAGGCTGTGATGTGGAAAGTAACGACAGGTCAAATAGATGGACGGTTTGGTAACTGCAGGGATCATCAGAGGTGTACTTTGGGGGGAGTCCCAGGGAATAGCAATTGCCACCCCCTAGACTAGAATTCAGAATTAACCTCAAATTACGTTATTTTATGCATAATATCCACCTCTGACTTCGTTTGCATCTCAATCCACACCCGCCCATCTACATGTGACACATGTTATACTGTATACTTGTGTTTTCTTATTTGAAACCATACATTCATTAGCGAGTTATTACTTTCAGCCTGGCATCTGTATTTTGGCTCACGTCGTAAGCTTGCCTTTTTTTATGCCTCTAGGGGTGATGAAGGGAAGTGGGAACCTGTGTGTTGGACTGAGATGAGGTTGATGGAATATGGGTGGGGAGAGGGAAGAGGCAGACACAGAATTACAGAGATAAACAGACAGACAGTGAGACAGAAAAGACAAACACAAAGAGACATACAGAGAAACAGTACCACCGCCGCTAGGCACGCACACCACGCACTGTGCGTAGGGCACCACGGTGCCGAGGGGGCACCAAAATGAGCCAAGCCCATCATCATAATAACCAAATGATGAATTATTTTATTTAAATGTGAAAACACAACTTAACAAAAATATATTTTGCTCAGGGCACCCAAAAGGCCAGCAGCGGCCCTGCTGAGAGACATAAATACTGAAACACAAAAAGAGAGACGGAGAAAAGCATGACCATCACATCATTATCACTCTTTTAAATGTTTTTATTCCCCAATTCTCCTAGAATTTTTCTTCAGCATTCGGAAACTCTAAAACATAAACTGCTCTCCCTATTGTTTTAGAACGTGTGTGACACGTGAGCTTGTACAGTGGATCGGCTATTTTTGCTGACAAGATTTGATGTAGAGTGAAAAAAGAGCATACTGTACCAAGAAGTACAGTTATACACTCAGGGCTGTTTTACTAAGAATAGAGGGTGGTTAAGGCAGCACCGCTTGTTTTGTGTGATGAACCTGTGACCTAACTCGACACCAAATGCAAGAAACCCAGTAGCTCCCACACACACTTTAGAACAGCGGGCCGCACAGACTCGATGAAACTAAAATGTGACAGTTAGCCTCCAAGTTTGTACTTTTTACTTTTACACTTTTTTACGCTGACTAAGTTCTCCCTGCTCTCAAAACATCAGTCAAGGAAAAATCGCAGGTCTCGTTGTCCTGTCCTAAGATGAGCGATGACATCTCTCAGTTGACACATAATATCCTGTCGCATCCCACTGCCCATGTGGCTTAACCCATTAAGACCGGGAACGCATCTGTTTCATTTTAAGATTGCTTTGGCTAATAAAAATAGCAGATATATACAAGCTCATAGCGCGGCACCGAGTGCCGCGCTATGAGCTTGTATAGCTGCTATTTTTTTTCCACGGCCGGGGGTCCACGGCCAAATACATATCATTTTGGGTGGTCTTTGACATGAGAAAGTTTGAGAACCACTGATATTAGAGGAACATATGTTATCAAAACTGTTAGGATTTAGAAGACATTTGTAGAATCCCTAAAAGCAAAGATTTGAGTTACAAATGTTCGCTTTGAAAATATATATATTCAAAGACTTGTACAAAATTTCCACGATTTTCCCCAAAAATAGCAGATCTACAAGCTCAGCGCTTTGAGCTTGTAGATCTGCTATTTTTAAATAGCCTAAAGAAATCTTAAAATGACACAGATGCGTTCCCGGCTTGAATGGGTTAATGAAAATCTCAGCCGTTACACAGTCAATCAATCAATAACTTGTTGATGGTGAGAGGGATTGTTAGATTATTAGATTCATGTGG
>NC_139958.1:19261352-19371352 GCF_963454915.1 Gymnoscopelus microlampas
TCACAGGGTGGGGGGTCCCCAGTTAAAAAAACATATATTTTGGGGGTTCAAGGCCTGAAAAGGTTGAGAACCACTGCTCTACTGTACCACTGGTTCTCAACGTGTGGCTAAATGATTAATGGTTACCAAATAGTAACCAAATTGATCCTTAGTTTTGGGTCTGTAACTGTGAGAGTGTACAAATGGAACCAACTGGTCCATTTGTACTCAGAGTTATTAGTTAAATTGTTTGAAAGGGGGGTCTGTAGCCTAATGCAGGCCGGGGTTTGGAGAACTCACGGCCAAACAAATGAGGTCATACTGTATTTAAGAAGCTCCACCATTAACCAAGTAAACCAGTTCAGCCCTATTTTATACTTTCAACATTTTTCTAAAGTAGCGAAAATCTTCAAGCTTGTATATTGGCCTTTTTATTTTTGGGACATTTTCACCAGATCCCCATTAGTCACTGCTTCAGCAGTATCCTATTCTGCAAGGGGTCACACTGTACAATAAAAAAATACAGCGAAATAAAAAACATTGACAAGCTAAAATTACCTGTAATGGCATGCCATGCCCAAAATAGGGACACCGGGTTGAAAGTAGTTTTAAAAAATAATGAAGTGTAGAATAAAAGTCACCTATTTACAGTAGTACCCCAAGAGCCATAATAATCATGCTGCAGAATGTTTTATACTCTCACGCGCGTGTGTGTGTGTGTGTGTGTGTGTGTGTGTGTGTGTGTGTGTGTGTGTGTGTGAGTGTGTGTGTGTGTGTGTGTGAGTGTGAGTGTGAGTGTGTGTGTGTGTGTGTGTGTGTGTGTGTGTACACAAGGCCAGAGAGAGAGAGTGAGTTATCTCTTGCCCCTTCACTGTACCTTGTAAAGGTCCACTGCAACAATGCCAGCTGGGGCGGGCCTGGAGCTTTTTTTATTACTACTAAAAGTTAATGGATGGCGCATGCTGATTTCTCAGGCTCTCCATCAAGGCGGCATGACAAGCACGTCCAATCAATGCAGGCGCGCCAATTAGCCTTAGACATGACCTGCTATCACAATGCTTCACAAATTACAGTTTCATACATAGTAAATTGCTGTAATAGTGTGCATACTCCCACCTCCCAGTGAACTGACGCCTGTAAGTAATGGGGACATTGTGTTTTTCATCACAGAAGACAAGCCAGGTCAGGATGCTCTGTTGAAACGCCATTAAAACACTTTTTTTTTTTTAATTCAAAGCATTTATTAGCTGTTACTTGTTCACCTTGGTTATATACTAGTGTTGTACGACAAATAACGAAAATAGCAGATCTGCACGCTCACAAAAGTGTCACGATACGGTTCTTGGACATCAGGTTTAAAGTGGTTAATTACCTGTCTGTCTGTCTGTCTGTCTGTCTGTCTGGAGCGAATCTCACAAATCGCTCGACTGATCAGATGTTTCTAATACTTTTTTTTTTATATTTCATATTAAACTTAGCATTTTCGTAATGGAAGTCAATGTTGCCCCACGATTGGCTGAAACCTTGCCCACTTTTTGGCAAATTTACATCATACATTAGCAGATATGTCACAGGCAAAAATGTCATAGATGG
Organism: Gymnoscopelus microlampas; assembly: GCF_963454915.1. Taxonomy (NCBI): domain Eukaryota; kingdom Metazoa; phylum Chordata; class Actinopteri; order Myctophiformes; family Myctophidae; genus Gymnoscopelus; species Gymnoscopelus microlampas. The sequence goes on from NC_139958.1 coordinate 19,262,925, forward strand.
CTGATGTCACTGGCATGAAGTCTGATTGGAGCCGTGCTATTCTCACGAGCAGTGTTCATTTTGTTGACTAAGACTAAAAGTCTAAGGTTTTGATAGTCGACTAAGACTAGACTAAGACTAGACAAAAGACTAAGACTAAGTCAGAGTTTGCTGTCGAAATTAACACGAGAACCTGAGATCCACATGATTTGATTTTGGTCAATTAAAACATGAACACTCGTCCTCCCGTTGACAAACCTATTGAGATACAGAAAAGGTGCTTGTTTTTAATGCTGGATAACTGAGAGTTGTTTTTCATTTAGGATCATGCCGTCCCTGTACTGGCCTCGTTAAAGTTTCCCCCCCGTAGGATGTTTTCTTTATTGCCTTTGCATCCACTCCTCAGTGACATACGGTGACATATTGATGTCAAGGTACAAAGCTTCAGGAGGTCTCCACGTGATTCAAGCGGCGGCTGTGACCTTTGACCTTCTGTGCTGCAGAGCACTTCCTGCATCAATGGCCACATCGAGAGAGAGAGAGAGAGAGAGAGAGCACAACAGAGAACATCAATAATTCACACTTCACATTAATTACACTATGACTTCACTACTCTGTGCAGCGAAGGTTCATTCATTTATCAATCAATCAATCTCTTCGCCTCTCGATTTCTCAGCCTCCCTCCCCCCTTCTCTCTCTCTCTCTCTCTCTCTCTCTCTCTCTCTCTCTCTCTCTCTCTCTCTCTCTCGTGCGTGCAACCTGAGTGCTCACTGTTGATAATTATGTGCATAGACACGGACCAGAAGATAAAATGAATGTTTATTTTTAAATATGTCTCCGGAGATCAAAGTATGCCGACTGCTTGTTTTATTAACAGTAGCTTGTGGGTTTCAGTGAAGTCACATGAGACTTGTGTTAATTTAGCTCTGGTGCTGCAGCACTAAGACATATTGCCATGATGCACCATATTACCACAAAGGAATAGGAGGAAAAACATGTTTTTCTTTGGTAATTGTGATGGCATAAGTACTTCGATTTGACAATAGCACAATGTAGAAATACTCTGTTACAAGTAAAAGTCTTGTATTTGGCATCAAAATATACTTAATTTAGCAGAAATACATTTTTAAAAAGATTTACAAGCTCTCAACCCGTCGTGATGTGATACATTGTGAGCTTAGATCGGCTATTTCCGAATACAGAAATAAAGAGATGTAGTGGAGTAGAAGTATAAAGTATTGCAAACAATTAAATAATCAAGTAAATGTAAATGTTGTTCAAAATTGTACTCAAGTCCAAAACTTTAGTAAATGTACTAACTGTAGTTACTTAGTCATGAGCCATCTCAATACCCTTTAACCCTTGAACACACGCACACGTGCGCGCGTCTGACAGACAGACAGACAGACAGACAGACAGACAGACAGACAGACAGACAGACAGACTATACTCATTATTATACTGTCACATCCACTGTTTAGTTTCTGATTATTTTGTTGGCTGACAAAAGATCCGACTATGAGGATCTTGATATGAGATTAAAGTGTGTAAGTGTGCTTGTGTTTGTTTTGTGTGTTTGTATTAGGGTGTCTGCTGCATATATTTTCACATTTTCTTCTGCTTATCTGCAGTATAGGGCTTTGTTCTGCTTACTATAAAAGATAAGGCTCTTTTGTGTGTGTGTGTGTGTGTGTGTGTGTGTGTGTGTGTGTGTGTGTGTGTGTGTGTGTGTGTGTGTGTGTGTGTGTGTGTGTGTGTGTGTGTGTGTGTGTGTGTGTGTGTGTGTGTGTGTGTGTGTGTGTGTGTGTGTGTGTGTGTGTGTGTGTGTGTGTGTGTGTGTGTGTGCGTGCGTGCGTGGGCTTCTGCGTGATTTGTGTGAGTATTGATGTCAAAATGAAAATGTGTTCTTTGCGGCAAATGATGACTACATGTAATTCATTGATTTTTCTGTTGCATCTACTCCTGTCCTTTTACATTTCTGTCTGTGTGTTTTTCCTTCCCTCTGTATCTTGTGGTTGTCTCGTTTTAAGCACTAGGTTCTCAAACATTTTTGGCCACGGATCCCCATTAAAAAATATGTTGTGCCAGGAACCCCCATATAACCCCCAGGATTTGTCATTATTTGTCAAAATGTTTCTAAAATAAGAAAAATGTGACACGTTGTACAGCACATTGTGAGCTTGTGAATTGGCTATTTTCAAATTGTTGAAGAAATAAAACGGGGCTTATATAAGTGTTTAAACTGTTCCTAATTCTTTCTGAGGAATACCTGGAGCCCCTTCAAAGGACCCCCACGTTGGGCACCGGTGCTTTAAAGGAATACTTTGCCAGTTTTCAACCGTTTATTTGTCGTATGAAGTGCAAACAAAAAAGCACCAGCTGTCCACCTGTTCAGTGGGACTCAGTATCACTGCAGGATCTTGGCTTAGAGACCTGGACACCACAATGCATCGGCCATGTCCAGAAAAAACACCGCGTTCTTGGCCAGTACCACTCCATAAAGTAGAGCAGTGGTTCCCAAACTGGGGGTCGGGGTCCCCAGATGACAGTGAAGTGACAATTTAATGTCTTTTAAGACCTTTATAACACCTAAATGAAACAAAAGAAATGAAATGGAAAAAAAAGACAATTACTGCATCAAAAGTAATCAACAAATGATACTTTAAAAACTGGTCGAACATTGGCCAAATTGTCAAATGATATAAGAAAGAGGCAATTCTTTTGAAAATAGCTTTTATATCGGCTATTTTCACAATATTCAATTCATTGGAATTAGATAATATAGCGTCACAATCATTTTAACCACTTTAACCATATTTTATACTTTGGCTTTTCAAAAATAGCAGATATACAAGCTCATAGCGCGGCACCAAGTGCCGCGCTATGAGCTTGTATATCAGCTATTTTTGAAAAATCCCTGGCACAAAATATTTTTTGCGATGGGGGGGCGGGGCAGCCAAATACTTTTTGGGGGTCCTTGACATGAAAAAGTTTGTGAACCACTCTCATAGAGGACTATCATGCAGTACATATAATACAGGTAGTTTGAAGGTGCTCTATATATCCAGCTGTGAGAGGAACAGAGACTACCATTATTGTATTTTCTCAGTCAGCGTATATCACAGTGACATGGTTCTTTTTCTGTTGAGTACATCCTGTACCCTTTATACCACCGACGACCAAATACCCAATTTGTCTCTCTGGCTCACGCCTTTAATTAAGGCATACAGCTTGTAGCCGTCATTAGATTATAAAGGTTATTGCAACGGGATGACTACCCAAAGAGCTGATAATCCCTTGTGGTTATTTAGATTTTTACATATTCACAAATCCAGGTCAAGATCACTATGTTTCTATCCTCAAGCTAAGACGTCTCGTCCTCTCTCTCTCTCTCTCTCTCTCTCTCTCTCTCTCTCTCTCTCTCTCTCTCTCTCTCTCTCTCTCTCTCTCTCCCTTCCTTTGTTCTGAATCTTCCATCCACACTTGATACAGTACACTGTACATTAGCTATTCACTAACATGTTATTGACAAATGCACAAATAAAAGAAACAATGGTCAAATTATTGGAGAAACAAAATTATTTCAGACTTATTTCTCTGGAAGACTAAGCACAATGTGTACTCTGCAGTCTGGTGGCAAGCACAAAAATACCATCATTTGCTTAAGTAAATAGGCCTACAGTAGGTAAATAGATTGCCTTTACAAGCATACATCCAATTGAAACGCTCTCATCAAAATGTCTGCATTTACAGATGTGCAGTGATTCCTGTTTGAAATCCACATTTTGATCATTGCTCAGAGCAGGAGGTAGGAGGAGGAGGTGTGTTTGCTGAAAACATCTGTTGATCCCTCAGGAGATAATAGCCCACCCATATCATCTAACTGAGCTTCCATGTAACTCCTAACCATGGGTTATCACAAAAGGAATCAGATGTTGTATTAATATCATTTTTCCACCTTCATCTTTCTCAGAGCCTTACTTCAATTCTGTTTTTAATACGGTTTGCTGTCCTCTGCCAGCTATATAATAATACTGGGACTTCCAGTGTAACACCTGCGTTATTGCTGTAATACAACTTTATTGTTCCATAATGACATGATGGAAATAATGAGGTTTTGCAGAGAGATATTGCATTTGTTGCCGAGGACAGAAGAGCGGGGGATGAATTAGCCATAGCAACGCCAAGAAAACACATGTCTGTTTGTCAAAAGCACTCTTCAGTTTACCTGCGCCTTCTACATTTTACATTCTAGACACGTAGCTATTGCTCACAGTAGGGAAAATTACAATAAGTGCAACACTTAAAATCGTGCTTTATTATCATTTTAATCTTTCAATTGTCTGGAGTGATAGTGACAATATCTCAGTAGAACAATGCCCGTGAAATAGCAAACGCTCCCTAATTTCCTGCTTTTATGTGATTCTCTGATAACAATTTATTTTCAAGCTGCCAGCATATGGTTACTTTTTTGCATTTTACTTTTAATTATCAAACTATTTTGTACACCCTGAGAGCTCGTTCATCAATCATGTTTGGCTTAATGTGACACTGCTGAAATGAGACGAGGATTAACTGGGACAATACCGTGTGCAAACACATCTGTAATTGATTTTGTTTGGACAACTTGAAGCCTCTAGACCTGTTAGTTCTCAACTTTTTTTTTCATGTCAAGGACCCCCAAAATGATATGTATTTGGCCACGGACCCCCCATCTCAAACATAATGTTGTTCCATGGACCCCCAGAAGCAAAGATTTGAGTAACAAATGTTCGCTTTAAAAAAATATATATATTCAAAGATTTGCGCACATTTTCACGATTTTTCAAAAATAGCAGATCTACAAGCTCGTAGCGCGGCACTCGGTGCCGCGCTACGCGCTTGTATATCTGCTATTTTTGAATAGCCAAACACATCTAAAATGACACAGTTGCGTTCCCGGATTAAATGGGTTTAAGTGTCTTTTTTAAAGCCATGATCCTTTCCTCTTCCTTTACAGAGAAGAAGCCATGATGTCCACATACTTTGAGACGGTGGACGACCTCCTGGCGTCCTTCGGGCCGGCTCGTGAGTGCTCCAAAGACAACGGCGGCTGCAAGAAGAACTTCAAGTGCGTGGCTGACCGCCGGCTAGACTCGACGGGCTGCATGGTAAGTGAAAAGTGTATATGAGCTTCATGTGCACAACACAAATCCTCAGTGTCGCGGGTTCGAATCCCGATCGCGACGACCTTCGCTGCGCGTCACTCCCCATCTCTCTCTCCCCATTTCCTAGACAAGGGGTCTTCAACGTTTTCAGGCACAAGGACCCCCTAGCTAGCTGAGAGAGAGATGAAGCAGGGACCCCCCTCTATATTGTATAACATTGTGTTTCAGATAAACGTTTGCTGCTCTTTTTTCCCTCTACACCTATAAAAAATAGTCGCAGTGGCTCAGGGGTAGAGTGGCCGGGTAGAGTGAACTGGAAAACCGCAAGGTTCCCAGTTCGATCCCGGGCTGGGGCGCTCCCCTTGAGTTAGTGTCGAAGTGTCCTTGAGCAAGACACTGAACCCCTAATTGCTCCCGATGAGCAGGTTGGTGCCTTGCATGGTTTCCTCCGCCATCGGTGTATGAATGTGTGTGTGAATGGGTTAATGGCACAATCAATGTAAAGCGATTCGGATAGAAGCGCTATATAAATGCACCATTTACCATTTATTTACCATTTATAAAAAATAGTCGATCTGCGTTGTGAGCTTGTAGATCTGCTATTTTTGGCTAAAGTTCTCCTCAGAAAAGGGTTGCTAGGGTTCAAGTGGTTAATGTAAAAAAAAAAAAAAAATCATATCACACAAAGATTTTGCGGACCCCCTGTAGTAACTCTGAGGACCCCCTAGGGGGTCCCGGACCCCCTGTTGAAGACCCCTGTCCTAGACTATCTAATGAAGGCAGAAAAAGCTTCAGAAAAGGCGTCAGAAAAAGCGTCAGAAAAAGTGTCCTCAGGACACATTAAAATACTACAAACTCCCTTTTCACCACCGACCTCATGCAATTTGCGTATTGTCTCACTTCACTGGTTCAGTATGGTCTCTGGTATAATCACGCTATAGGCTTTATGTGACATTTCCAAGCACTCAATAGTGTTTTATGTCCTTGGTTTTGATGAGCCAATGATTTAAGTGTGTCTTCGTGTTCCTCAGGGTCAAAAAGACTTGCAACCTCGGTGAACCCCATTATCTTTGCGTACGGTATTCCCTCATTATGAGATATCAATTACATTTTTACTAACTAGGCTAAAGTAAGTGTACGAGACGTTGTGCCGTCACTCAATGCAGGCGGGGCGCATGAAATGACAGCACTCATGCAGAAAGATAAAAAGGCAGAAAATCGTGGCTCTACGCTCAATGCGGACTACAGTCAACAGTGTGGAAATACTTACTATTGGTCAGTTTATCCCGGCATGCTAGGGCATTCACGAATAGTGATTTTTAGCATTCGACTTATTCGACCTGTAAGTATTCTAAAAATGGCATTGGCGTTGACGACTGGACTCAAGGAATGCGAGTCGACGTCAGGCTCCTCGCCCGACGCGTCGACTTTTAAGGGACAGCCCTAGGCACAAGCTCACATACAGTATGAAATGATTTGACAACAATCAACCATGAATGTACTGTATTAGGAAAACTACCAACACCAGAGCTCACAGCTGCGTGTCTGCTGTAGAAAAGCCACTTTTTTTCTTCTTTTTTTTTGAATAATCGAATTTGATGTACAGTGGTCGAATAGTGGTTTGATAGTCGAATATTCGAATATTCGATTATTCTGTTAATGCCCTACGGCATACTGCTGCACACTTGCACATTTGTTGGATAAGGTTGAAGAAACATCATAGCAACATCTACTGTGAACATCCACCAAACTGTGGATACAGTATACTCGGTAACAGGAATAAATGAAAATAGCATGAGCTTGTATATCTGCTATTTTTTTTATATCTAAAAATATCAAAACATTTGACAGATGCGTTCCTGGTCTAAAAGGGTTTAATAAACAGAACGAGTGAGATCACTTTCCCTTCAAAGACAGCGGTCGTGCTTGTGCCTATGATTATGTGATTCCGATTCCCATAAAGCGATATTTTATACTCCATGGACTCGGCAACGAATTCCTTTTACTAGAAATATCCTGTCGTATAGGGCTAGTGCTAGTGGTTCAATAACAATAGCGAACAAGAGAGGGACACATTGGCCACCCCTTTATTTGTGGCCATTGCAATTTAAACTAAGTGGATAGGTCATTGTTCAGCAGCCACTGGGGAAGGATATAAAGTCCTATTACAGGATATACATTTTGGACCAAAACCAAACCTTTCAAGAGTGTAAACGAGGGAATCGTACTCCATCCAATCATAAGCTTTTTCAGCATGAAGTTATAATAGTGGAGAGATGGATGAAGAGGGATTTTAAAGAATATTTAGAAAGTGCCTTACAGTGTATTAAACTAGAAATACCGCATTGAGGGTTATAGGCCTCTGCCAAACAGTTGCAGTTGTTGCGACATCCATGCCTGTCCAGACTCATACAGTATGTAGTGGAAACGTTTAAGGAATTTAATGAATGTGTTTTTTTTTAGGTCTCACTGACCTTGACCTTTGATCACCTACTTCTAATCAGTTCATCCCTGAGTCTTAAAGTACAGACGTTCACTTAGGGAATTTCATGACATTTGGCACAGACTTCTGTACCAAATGTCATGAGATTCCCTCCAGGCATTCCTGAGATTCACAAGGTTGGGACGGACGAATAGCAGATATACAAGCTCATAGCGCGGCACCGAGTGCCGCGCTATGAGCTTGTAGATCTGCTATTCACTCAGCGGAGGCTCACCAGCGGAGGCATAAAAATGTGTACGTGTCCCTCATAAAGCCTGTTTGGTCTGCAGTAATGATTGAGAGATTGAGACACTTCGAGACAGAGGGAGATCTGCAAGGATCTTAATCTGTGCCAGGCCTATGGCAGGGGGAGATTATGTTTTTGCCTCTGTCTGTCTGTCTGTCTGTCTGTCTGTATGTCTGTCCGTGGATAATCTTTCAAACCGCTACACCAATCAGTGCAACATTTCTTTTGCACATGCAGTGCCAACAGTGCCAAGGAACTCAATCCCCCAAATATATTTCACTTTGACTTTGGTCACCGCCAACTACGTAATTCTTTATTTTTTTAATGAATAACCTCAGACTGGATTTCAAATTAATGAACAATGGTAAACGGTGAATTTATATAGGGTCTTTATCCAAATTGCTTTACAATGTACATTACATTCACATTAACACACATTCTCACGTCCACAGCAGAGGTAGCCATGCAAGGTATACGCAGCTGCTCATTGGGAGCAATTAGGGCTTCAGTGTCTTGCTCAAGAACACTTCAGCACCAGTGGTGGAAAGTAACTAAGTACATGTACTCAAGTAATGTACTTAAGTACAATTTTGCGATATTTGTACTTTACTTGAGTATTTCCAATGTCCAATACTTTTACTTCTACTCCACTACAATTATTTGAAAACTTAACATACTATAGTTACTTGGTCATTATAACAAAACATACATTAACTACTTATGCCCTATGTACATTTTGGCCATTTGAAAATAGCTTGTAGATCTGCTATTTTAAAAAGAGTTGTATACATTTGAAAACTTGAAATGGGACATTCTGCATAATGAGAACTTTTGGGACTTTACAGTACATTTTGATGCCAATACTTTTGTACTTTTACTCAAGTCAATTTTGAATTCTGGACCTTTACTTGTAACAGAGTACTTCTACATTGCAGTATTGATACTTTTACTTAAGTAAAACATTTGAGTACTTTTTCCACCACTGCCTAATCGATTCTGCAATCTCTACAATACAAATGTTGTCCTCCAACGCTAATTCCAGCTAAATCTACTCTAGGGATACTAAGATAATGAAACAAATTGTCTAAGCCTGCCACATCATGGTGGCTCTGATGTGTGTAGTAGTGATGAAAACATGAATTCATTTTTATACTGTGTGCTTTAAACCCTGTTCATCACTTGTTTCAGCTATATTGATTGGCAGTCCTCTGACATGACTGATGCGCTAAATATGTCACAGCCTTATCCCCATGCGATTAGGAGCTGTGCCTAGAATTTAAAATAACATTCTCATGTTGAGAGAAGATCGAATTCCATTTAAAGGTAGGGTAAGTGATATTTTTTGTGTTAAAATAAGTGTTAAATAGCTTTAGAATTCTGATAATAATCATTGCTATAGACTATTTGTTCAGTAACACGGGTCTCCCTGTCTCTCCAGCTCTTTAGTAAACAGAAAATGCATTTTCAGGTCAGTACCAGTTCTATCCAATCAGGAGAGAGAACTCAAGTACAGGATAACCAAGTGCATTTGGAAGTGATGAAACAAAGAAGTGAGCAGACAACATTGGTATTGGAACACTGCAAAATTGGCAACCCACCTGAAAATGTATTTTCTGTTTATTAAGAGCTGGAGAGATGGGGAGACCACTGTTACTGAACACACTCAGAATGTAGTGATTTAACCTTTTAACAAAAAAGTTTTTGTTTTAACAAAAAAATATCACTTTCGGCTACTCTACTTTAAAGTTTCAAACCTGTATCCAACTTCTTAATATTATCTGTCAACTGCCTGAGGCCTTCAATACCTGCTTCCCTATGCATTGTGGTGTGTGAATATAATCTGCCCGCTTAAGTGTCCTTTCATCGACTCCCAATATAATATAATACAACTTTTACAAAAGGTTCTTTGGAAAGAAGCGGAGCATTAAGACTGTATGGGCGATGATTGGGCACTGCACCAGGAATGCATCAAAAGCAGAGGAAGACAAAAGACAAACTTTTCATCAATAAAGAAATCTATTGGTGGAAATGTCTTATTGGCCGGGGATAAGAAAGAATAACCTCTAGAGTTAGGAGTGCAGACTCACCATATATCACCATTTGTCTTAAGAAAATCTTTAATTGATTGTGCCTATTTCGACTTGGACCATCCTAAGAGGAGCTACAGTGTACGGTGTAAAGAATTTTGCTACGGTGTAAATGTGCAGAAAATGTGTCCCCACCTACAAAGGGGTGATGCTTATCCACACTTGGCAAGTCTAGAGAACAACTTTGGAGCATAAATATTGGTTAAAAATAATGGGAAATCCGTATAATTGACCAACTACAATGATATAATATAACGCCATGTGGAGGCAGATTCCACGCTTGACATTATTGCACCTCTTACTGATTAGGATAGCTACCCTCCTCGACTTCGAGCCCAAATTTGAATGATATGCTTGTCTTATCCATCCTATCCGCTCAATCTAGTTTGGTGAGCTGTGCAGAGATAAGTCATTTGGAAGGAAGGCAATATTTTGATGTGTGAACATTTACTATCGCTGAGGAATGATATAAAATTGCGGAAAATGTATCAAACACGACTCATTTAAGTATCCCATGTAGCATGAGGACACTCTTTTTGATAGTTTTACAAGTGCAATATAAATGTCGCTCGCTTCACATGTCCGACAGCTGATTCATGTGCCCTAGTTTTATTTTAGATGGAGTGTTGTAAACTTCAATGCAAGGGAGGTTTACGCCTGGCAGATTTACAGGGAGAAGGCGATGGGGAACTTCCGATGCCAGACATTTGACAGGAGTTTGGGGCGGACTTGCGTCGTAAACCAATTAAATTGATGAGCTAGCTGAGGATTGCCCGGGTTGATGGATGGGTGAATCATTAGGGGGTTGGATGGTGCTGTAATTTGACCGGCCTTTAGGCTGTTTGTCACTACCAATCAAAGCCAAACACTGATACTGCAATTTCCTTGTTTTTATTCCTGCCGCCGCTTCTCCCTCTGTCACCATTCAGAGACCAACAGTGCAATAACATTCTCTCACATTCACAGCACTGTCCCAGTGATAAGACTCTTCTTTGAGCTCTCGGCCCAGGAGGATGCACTACAAGTGTTGTTTTTTCATACCGACAGGGAGACAGTGATGTATATTTCAATATAAAGATACAATATCCATGGAAGTCTAGACTTTTTTTCTCTCTTTCATTTCTCCTTCTTTACACAAGAAAGGGCCTTTATCTTGACTCGTATACAGTGAGTGAGTCGCAGTTTTCATTCCATTGCCGTCAATGATAAATGTTCAGCATTTCTATAGGGGCTTTATCAAAGGCACTTTACAATGTGCATACATTCACCCATTCACGCAACCACAGCAGAGGCATCCATGCAAGGAAGAGCGCGTCCTGCAGGAACCTTCCGGGTTCCTAAACGGCTGCTCTACCGCTTGTGCACGACTACGCGGTTATATTATTAATGTGCACACAGACGTGCTAATGTAACTCCGAGACAGTCAAATTGACCCATTTGGTTATTACTTTTTTTCTTCCTAATGCGTAGTGACTGTGCCCGTACAGACACAGATGTTTTATAACTGGTCCCCATAGAAAATAATCTTAGTTATTCTACTGACACCCACACTGGGTTGAACCCTGTATGTTTTTTACATCCTACTGTTGCCATGACAACTCCAGCAGATTAATAAACCTGAGTCATATTCCCGACCATACATCAGGGCCAGCATCGTCTCCACTAAATGCATGGCATATTTAGTAGCTTTGGGAGGGGGAGGGGGAGGGGGGGGTTGACTTATGTACAAGTCATAAAATTGGAGATGTGCTAGCACTTTGCTTTTTTTTATTAATCACCGGCAAAGAAGATATTTCTTCCTCATGTTCATTAGATAAAATGAGGCAGCTTGTGCCCTTGTGTGACTCCGGGTTCATGTTAATGGGTGGTGAGAGGGCGGTGGTGGAAAGTAGCTAAGTACATTTACTCGAGTACTGTACTCAAAGTACAATTTTGAGGTACGTTTTACTTTACTTGAGTATTTGAATGTTTCAATACTCTACCCCACTACACCTGAGTCGCAAAGTAATTGAGCTTTTTACTCACACTGCATTTATTTGATAGCTTTACTAGTTACTTTGCAGATTTAGATTATTGTTAAATGTATAACCACTTATGGACAATTTTATACTTTGGTTGGTGAAAAATAGCCAATTCAATTTATTTTAGTTTAGTTTTTAGCACCATTGTATTTAAAAATGAAACAATACATCAAAAGAAACAAGTTATTGTGCAAGAAAAGGAAGAAGCCAATATTCTTATTTGAATTTCCTTAATAGAAGAGAGAATCATTAAAAAACTAAGCTCACAAGTTCATCTACAAGCTCACGACGCGTTGTGAGCTTACATAGAGCTTACATAGAATTTTTTGATAAAGTTTGACAAAATGTTGGAAAACTTGAGTACTTCTACTTTGGTACTGGTGTTTTGATGCCAATACTTGTGTGTGTACCTTTACTTGTAGCAGAGTATTTCTACATTGTGGTATCGCTACTTTTACATAAAGTAAAACATGCGAGTACATCTTCCACCTGTGTGTGTGTGTGTGTGTGTGTGTGTGTGGGGGGGGGGGGGAGGGGACTTGCTGTGTGCCTGTAAATCTCATTTAGTGCAGGGTAACAGGTCAAAGGTCTGCCGCTTCGCTAAGAGGGGAAAAAGGAGCCCATGAGAAATTAGAATCGGCAATGTTGTTTCACTAAGTCTTTTTAACCCTTTCAATCCGTGAACCACATCTCTGTCATTTTAGATTTATTTGGATATTCAAAAATAGCAGATCTACAAGCTCATAGCGTGGCACTCTTGTAGATCTGCTATTTTTTAAAGAAATCGTGAAAATGTTGCAAATCTTTGAATATATATATTTTTAAGGGAACATTTGTAACTCACTTTGCTTCTGGGGGTCCCTGGAACAAAATATTTTACAAATGTTAAAACAATATATTTTCAAAGATTTGCACAAATGTTCACGATTTTTCAAAAATAGCAGATCTACAAGCTCATAGCGCGGCACTCGGTGCCGCGCTATGAGCTTGTAGATCTGCTATTTTTGAATAGCCAAAAAAAATCGAAAAATGACAGAGATGCGTTCCCGGATTGAATGACACTGTGTGTGCGTGTGTGCGTGCACGTGTTGTTGTGAATTGAATTTGTGTTTTCATTTGGACACTATAAACGTTTCCTAAAATCACTCTTCAGGTCAGTGCCATCTGACTTTGTAACCGAACCACGTTTTCAGTTGCATTTTACTGAACAACAAAGTAATATATTTCACACAGGCTTGTTTGAGCACCCCCCCCCCACCACCACCACCAAATAATAATGAACAATAACAGTATGATATTTAAACCGGATAACGCATCCCAGCCGTATCATTATCACACATCACGGCAAATTAAGTAATGAAGGACAAGCGTGTGTTGATGAGGGGTACGCTGCTCTGACCTGCTCTGAGTGTGATGATTACCATGATTATATGAGCATGGAGAGAGAGGGTCATGTGAATTCCTGCCGCTACGCAGTGTCTGCGTGTGCTCCTGGCTCCCACATCCAGGGTATAATCCAGTAATAATCCAGGGGTCTTCAACGTTTTTCAGGCCATGGACCCCCTAGCTGAGAGAGAGAGAGATGAAGCAGGGACTCCCCTACATATTGTATAAAACTGTATTGCAGATTAAACTTTTCCATAGATTTCATAGATAGTTGGATTCAGGTGTTTTCTCAGATAGGTAACCTTTTAACTCATTCACTGCCAGAATTATTCTGGCCGCGTTTGAACACTGCCATATTTTTCATTGAAAAAAAAAAGTACTCAGGAGCCGAGATACAGAATTTTTAAGTTTTAAGTTAACAAGGAAGTGGATGGGAGTCTATATCTTCGAAAAATCATATCTCCTTGGTATTTGGGTCAAAAAAAAAAAAAAAAATCTAAAAAAAATAAATAAATTAAAAAAAATATTTTTAATTTTTTAATTTTTTTAAAAAGTCGTTTTAGTCGTTCTTGGCAGGCATGGCTTATGGACAGAAGTCGTTTTAGTCGTTCTAGGCAGTATATGAGTTAAGGCCGACTCTCAGAAAATAGCCGATCTACAAGCTCACTGCGAACATTTTTAACTCAAATCTAGAAATCTACTACAAATTCTACAAATCTCTTCTAAACCCTAACAGTTTATTTTTGGACCCCACCCCCCCACCCATCTCAAAATATGTTGTTCCAGGGACCCCCTGGAAGCAGTATATCTTAAGGATATCTAGGTTAGGCGTTGTGAGCTTGAGAAACTGAACCGAAAAAAAATCTATGCTATATGGGAAACTGAAGCGAAAAAAAATCGCAAACCCGAACCTTCTGTCCGATTTGTTCGCCAGCAGATTTAAACTAGAAATAAATAAGTCCTAGCCTCGCCAATCAAGTGAAGCTATGGGAAACTGAACTGGAACCGGAAACGGGTATGCCACCTTGGACTACAGTTATACACAGAGCCTTTTCCTCATAGTTTGTAGTTTTCCTTTTTAGTTTTAATTTCTTTAAGAAGGGGTCTTCAACCTTTTCAGGCCAAGGACCCCCTAGCTGAGAGAGAGATGAAGCAGGGACCCCCTACTCTATATTGTATAAAATTGTGTTTCAGATAAACCTTTTCTGCTCTTTTTTCCCTCTATACCTATAACTCTTTGCCAAAAATAGCCGATCTACAAGCTCACAACGCCTCGCAGTGCAAGGCGCTGTGAACTTGTAGATCTGCTATTTTTGGCTAAAGTTCTCCTCAGAAAAGGGATGCTATGGTTCAAGTGGTTCATGTAAAAAAAAAATCATATCACACAAAGATTTGGCGGACCCCCTGAAGTAACTCTGAGGACCCCCCTGTTGAAGACCCCTGCTTTAAGAGACTTTCTTCAGGACAGCAAAAAACAAACAAAAAAAACATGTTTTGTTCTGGTTTTAAATTTGTCATTTCCTCATTGTGCAACAGCATGTTTGTTATTGTTCGTTCTACGCGCTGATCTTTAAATCTACCCTGTCATCTCCAGCGGGGCGCCACTGATACTCCAGATATAGTACACACCCAAGCACAAAGATTGACTGATAGCGCAGCCAAGAAAAACAGCTATTACAGTTTTTGCCAGGAATAACAGCAGTTAAAGTTGTCAAAGTCAATATAATTTCTCTTAAATGTGATCGATTCACATTTTTATGACCCTCCCGCTGGACTCAAGTTAAAAACAGTATACTATTCCTCTGACTGAATTTTAAAAAGCATGACCATCCCCTAGGCTGTTTTCTTTCAGCGTACTCGTACATTTTGAATGGAGCCCTACAGACAGAACTGCATATCGTCAATGTCTAGCAGAAATCTTGTATCTCGATACTTCATCTTTTTATGTTTTTTTCCTAGACCAGTGGCGTATTTTATACCTTGGGCATATGCCAGTGTCAGGCAAAAATAGCAGATTTACAAGCTCACAACTTGGCGAGATTCGACACATTGTGAGCTTGTAGATTGGCGAATTTCTGCTATTTTTTTAAAAACATTTTGAGAAATAAGGAACCGTTTTGGACATACAAGGTTTCCGCCCGACAGAAAGAAGTTTCTGTCTGTTGTTGCTAAATCTCCTCTGAACCAGATACCTGCTGACTTAATATGTTCGGCTTATCCTTGTGGATGACATTGAATTGTGCTATTATCTTTCATATTTTATGGGAACTAGCAACACCAAGAAACAGTGCAGAACTGTGAGAGAAATAATGTGAGAGGAGGAAGAAAAATAGACAAATGACTTCCAGCATTATGAGTAACATTGATTTTACAGTAATGAAACTGGAATTGCAAATGAGAGTACATTTGGAAAATAACAGAGGGGGAATGATACTTTATGCTGGTCAGACCCCTAAAAATACACCAAATATTAACAAAGGATGTAATGTGTGTATTTCTTTACACACGAGCTCCGCTAGGTATATTAGTGAATATATATCCTAGAACAGGATGTTCACAACCAATATAGTTCTTTATTCACAGTATCATTGAGCGTGTTGTCTGAATGGCGTGCAGGCCTTTTGAAGGACACTATAAGAGGATGAGTTCACTGATAAAAACAATTTGCTTTAGACTTTTTTTTATGTGAAAGCTAATCCTTTTAAGTGTTGCCCTCTCTCCCAAGCTCTTATTTCCGATGGCTTTGGAAATAAAGGGGGATGGAGCTTCAGCCTTGTAAAGTTTCCATTTCGGTAGAGAAGAGCTAACGTGATCCTTATTGGACACACGGAAACGCAGATGCACGCACACACACACACACACACACACACACACGCACACGCACGCACTCACTCACACACACACCGATAGCTCTGAAATCCGATTTAGTTCAGTTCATTTACCTAAATGAAATGCAATGAGCCAAAATTATGTCCAAGAAGATTTATAAATTCTACCAGAAAAATATTGATCTTTACTCGTTCTCTGTAGTTTTCCAATTAGCAGGCACACCAAGTGCATACTAATCATTATCAATTGAAATATCGGTGTGCCGGAGCATCACAGCATTTTGTATTTGATGCTATTTTCTATGTTGCTGCATTTCCATCAGTGTTTGGAAATAGTTTACGCCGGTTGGGAAGTGTTTTTTTGGCTTTGTTCTGTACTGCAGGCCAGGTCCAGTCTTTAGGACTGACTGTCCCCCCCGCCACACTAAGTGGACACTAACTACTACAAGTGCATTTACGGCAGTGGCTCAGGGGGTAGAGCGGCCGTCTCGGAATTTGATGGTTCCAGGTTCGATACATGCCCCCCCTTGCGTGGCCTTGAGCTCTCAACCCATTAAGACCTGCAAGGTTCCGATTCTACAAAATGTCTCCTAAATCCTAACAGTTTTCTGAAAAACGTATGTTACTATATCCGTGGTTCTCAAACTTTTTCATGTCAAGGACCCCCAAAATTATATGCATTTGGCCCGCCGACCCTCATCTAAAAATATGTTGTTCCTGGGACCCCCGGAAGCAAAGATTTGAGATGAAAATGTTGTTTAAAAATATATATATATTCAAAGATTTGCACAAATGTTCAAGATTTAAAAAAAATAGCAGATCTACAAGCTTGTAGCGCGGCACTCACACAGTGTGTGATTGTCAACATTATTTGATGTCAACGTTATGTGTCGCTTTGTGACTGACGTAAAACAATCTGGATCTGCCAACAAACATCTGATTTGGGCTGCCTGCCACGTCATAGACTTTGCCGTTGCCGTTGTTATGAAAACCGAAGCAGTTGCTATTAGTCACATGATAGAAATAAAAAAATCATTCCAAACGCTCAAACTCCTTTTCAAAACCCGTTCTCAATGTTATATTGTTCTAGCCTGGCTCCAGACCATAGACCCCGCCCACTCTCTGAGTGGAATGCCCCTCTTGGTCTGCTGTTGTAATGTGAACCTAGGATTTATTCGGTACAAAAAGTACCGTCCAATGAGAGTCGGAGGTGGGGGTGGGGATCCCTTGTGATTGGTTTAGGGAAATTCTAAACCAATTCTAATTGGTTTAGGGGAATTCTAATCCCCTCCCCCTTGTAATCGCCTACACTAGAGCCAATGTCAGACTGAAGCTCCATGCAGCTTCAGGCTGATAATCAGGCTAATATTTTTCTTTAACTCAATGTACTAGCCACAAGCCTTGGTGTTTCCTAGAAATATATAGTCAAAAGTAGTACAATATTTGTCTCTGAAGAAATGTAGTGGAGTGGAAGTTACAGGCTATGTAACTAAAAATATGTATATGTTTAGTTTTTCCCCCCCTCTTTTTTTCTCCCAAAATACTGGCCATCACTATGGGTCATTAATGTCTTAATGTAGCAACCTTTGTGCGGCCCAATGACCGGTGTTTACAACACCCTGTTTTCCTTTATTGACATGTTCTCATTTTCCGAGTCACCACCTTGACATCGCAGTTTGTGGTTTTAGCACCGTTGCTTATCGCTCCATTAAAGGATAAATAGGACGTCGTAAAGCCAGGTTTATGACATGGTACATTGATGTCAGCCTCTTGTCAATGCCGATGGAGAATAGTCAATAAACACAAAGTGGCTTTATGGTTCATAGCTGCTATAGTTCATTATTTATTATTTTTTGTTAAGACATCAAAACACAAGAAATTCAATTTTTGTGACTACTCATTGCAGTGCAGGCTATATTATGATGTTATCTTTAGAAGTGCATGTTATGTTGGGTTAACTGTTCTTGTTTGTCCAGCTGTATAATGAAAAGAGGGCAGTGACTGTGGCTCTCAACCCGTGGGTCGGGACCCCCAGGAAGGTCCCCACAGGAGTTTGGGGGGACAGTAAAGTGAAAATCTAAGGACTTTTAAGCCCTTTTTAATACCTAAAAAAAAAACATTACTGCACCAAAAGTAATCAACAAAATATACTATGAAAACTGGTCAAACATTGGCCACATTTTCAAATAGCCTAAAATAAGAAAAAGGCTTGTGTTGCGAGGCGTTGTGAGCTTGTAGATCGGCTATTTTCACAATATTTATCTGTGGAACAGAGTCAAACTAAATGTAATTCCTCGACTCCTACAATTCCAAGTGCTTATAACCACTTAGACCCCAGCATCGGTATTGTGAGGAAAGCTTTCGCTGAAAATAGCAGATCGACAAGCTCACATTGCGTCGCATTGTGAGCTTGTCGATCGGCTATTTTCAGCGAAAGCTTTCCCCACAATAACAGAAAACAGAAAATACAATTTGTTTATTTAATTGTTGCAACTCTACTACAGTATATGATTCATCATGTCTGACAGATTGAACTCTAATCATTGTAAACAGTTGATTGTGCACATTGTGTTCGTGTATACAGTAAAGTGATTATATTTTCACTGCCTGAAATAGTCTAAGAAACACTGGAATAGCAACGTCTGAGCCAAAGGTAGGCCATCTTTGTTCTAACTGGTTTGGAAATTCCCTTTGACTTTTTCTCAAGTCATTGAAGTCGATGCAGTATGAACAGAAACTGTTTCCATTTGAGCTCATTATTTTTGAATTAAATTAACCCAAATCCAAAGCTCAGCATGAATTACACAATAGAAATATCCTTTGGTAAACATAATTTTGTAAACGTCGTATAGTGTACATGCAAGAATATAATTATTGTGAAATCAGTCTGCAGTAAAAACATTTTAAAATAAATAAACATTCTGTGGAGGAGAATTTTATCAACACACTCTAGAGTTGAGTTGAATAGAACCAAACAAAATAACCTCACTGAAACACATATTTATCCAAATCTAAACTTTTTACTCAGTTGTTCACCCCATATCTCCTTACAGAATCCATAGCTGCAGGGGCATTACATTCTACGATATACTGCTGCAAGATCAATATCATATGTATATTTTATAAAGCTGTAGCAGGATGTGAAAGCTTGTTTGAGAGAAGATATGATTCACTCTGAATGTCCATTTTTCACACAACTGAAGAATAACCTTTTTCCCAATGTTCTCTCATCGTATTGATTTGGACCAAAGAATGTGAAATGTGAAATGCGTTTTGTAATTGCTCGTCGTCTTTTACTCAGAGATAGGTGCGATATAAAAGGATAAAAGCGGCATGGTTGTTAGGCTGAATACTTGAATAACACGCCATTGAAATTCCTTGAGGAAAGGGCTTTTAAAAAGCCTTGTGCCTAAATTGTTAAACGATTCTAAGCGTGCCCTTTAAGTCCCTGAAAAGGTGACGATCATATTGATGAAAAAAATATATAACAACTCAATTTGTTCAAAGGTTAGCTGGTACTCAGGCTTGAAAGTAATTTCCCCCACACTTGTTTAAAAAGCGTTTCCTATTTTGTATTCCAAAGAAGACGAGGCGAGCACAGTCTATCACTCCAATTGTCAGCATGAAAAATGAGCATTTATTCCCCATATAGTTCAGCAAATGGGGGAAAATCTCTGTAGTTTGTGCTCTTTATTGTGTGAGCTGAAAACTTTGTAGCTATTGTCCAGTTTCATACATACATACATACACACATACACACATACACACACACATACATACATACTTACGAAAAAAGCAGATGTACTGTATAAGCTCACACCGCGTCCCAATGCATTGTGGATCTTCTATTTTCGCTGAATGCTTCTCCCGGCCAGAACAGGAATAGGAATAGGAATATTGGGTTCATGTGGTTTAGCCGCTTTCGTACTATAGTGGTAAAAACGAAAAAAAAAAACGAACATGAAACCTGTGCTACTTTTAGAAGTGGGGGAGCGCCCCTATAACACACGTGCATGCACACGTGCGAGCGCACATGCACGCGCAGTCACGCGCGGACACGCACACACTAAAAAAACATGCAGACGTAATATGAAAACATTGTTACAGCACACTTTGACCAACATGAAAACATTACATTACATATTTTATGAACAGCATTAAAATGTGAATTACATCAATAAATATGAATGACAAAAATATACAAGTGAGCCTATGCATGCATGGCAACAAGTGCATGGCAAAGGGTGTATATATTTTTCCTAATAAAAGCCTACATTTGTGTTGGATGTGAATAGTTTCGAGTAGTTAGAACTACTACTTATATGATTTATCTGATGCTTGCTCCAGTCTAATTTCCCACTTTACAATCACCAGCAGTACTCAAGATGAACGTCAGATCTTTTTCTAGTGATGGCTACAATACAGCAGGATATTATTGCATGTCTTCCATACACAGCCATATGAACACTCAATGCATTTTCGTGGAGATATTATCTCGGCAGCATTGTAATTGTTATCATGTGATCCTGTACCAACCACGATGCACCACCTCGTCAATTTGTGTGTCTTTTACAAGTGGAAAAGTGGAGAGTGACTAAATACAAGTTTTCTGCCAGAACTTTTAGTTAAAACAGCTGACCCAAAGTCGTGCAATTAATTATGGAAGAGTAGCCTATCTTACACAAGGAGCACTGAAAACCCTGGATGAAAATGCATTGTTTTCTATGGCTGTGTATGTATCTAATGAATGCAATGTATGGAATGAAGCTGCAACTGTACTGACGAACGGTAAGACAGAATGTACAGTAGCATGTTTATTCTGCAGTTTTTTTTATTTTACAAGGCCACTAATACTGCAGAATGAATGAACTGCTGAATGGGGTTTGACCGGGGCAAGTTTCATTTACTTTCACAAGGCTATCAGACGCTGACAAGATCCTCAGTCAGATGAGGGGATTCCTCTTACAACTTTGTAAAGCATTACCCTTACCTTGGCCCGTTCATTTTGCTCTCAACAATACTTTTTTTCATAACTTAAATACAAGGACACAGTTTTGTTGTGCTCAAAGCCTGACTCTGACTCGAGTCTAATCATTTTACTTCTACTCCACTACATCTCAGAGGCAAATATTGTACTTTTACTCCACTACAATTATTAGAAAATGTAGTTACTAGTTACTTTGTAGATCTAAATTATTACATTATGAAACATACATTAACCACTTTAGCGCTATTTTATACCTAGGTTATTTGAAAATAGCCGATCTACAAGCGCATCGCGACGCGTTGTGAGCTTGTAGATCGGCTATTTTCAAACATGTTAGTACTACTTTTGGTACTAGGTACATTTTGGTACCAATACTTTTGCACTTTTACTCAAGTAAATTTTGGATTCCGGACTTTTACTTGTAACAGAGTACTTCTAACATTGCAGTATTGATACTTTTACTTAAGTAAAACATTTGGGTACTTTTTCCACCACTGAATATATGGCTGCATCAACACCTACTGTATCATCACCCCACACTCTATCTGTGCTTTCAGCCAAACTTGTGAAACTCCAACATTTCTGCTGTTATTATGTGACGGGGGGCTTTATGCAGCAATATAACGCCTTTGATTTACTGCCTATGCGTTGCTGTCGTTGCCGTTTCCTTATGAAACGTACATAGAGATGGGTATTCATTCACAGCGGGGGCCAATGATTTCTGCTTTTCTTGTAGATTTTTTGGTCGAGTCCAATCAAGTAATTGTCCATAACAATTGTAAGACTTTTAAGACACGCTTTTATCATACCATCTGCTTTATAGAGCGAAAAATCTGCAAGTAGCGGGGTTTTTTTTCTTCTTTTTTTGCCTCTTCTTTACAATTACTCCAAATGGAAACTTTATAGTGACAGGGACCGTGGAACCCCAATATGTAGAATAGCAGTTAGACTTTATAACATCCAGCCATGTGTACAGTGATGAAAAGCTATTTGGACGCTTCAGACAACATGTGGTACTCTTAACCCAGTTAGACCGGGGAAGCAGCATCTGTGTCATTTTTTGATTTATTTGGCTATTCAAATAGCAGATATACAAGCTGCGAGTGCTGCGCTATGAGCTTGTAGATCTGCTATTCTTTTTTAAATCTTGAAAATTTGTGCAAATCTTTGAATGTACATGTTTTTGAAAGCAAACATTTTTTTACTCAAATCTTTGCTTCTGGGGGTCCCTGGAACAAAATATTTTGAGATTGGGGTCCGCAGCCAAAAACATATCATTTTGGTGCTTCTTGACATGAAAAGGTTTGAGAATTATAGCAGCAACATAAGTGTTTCAGAAAACTGAGTCCCCAGAAGCAAAGATTTGAGTTACAAAGGTTTGCTTTCAAAATATGTATATACATTCAAAGATTTGCAAAAAAAAAACATGATTTTTCAAAAATAGCAGATCTACAAGCTCATTGCGCGGCACTCGGTGCCGCGCTATGAGCTTGTAGATCTGCTATTTTTCAATAGCCCAAAGCAATCTTAAAATGACACACGGACGCGTTCCCGGTCTCAATGGGTTAAGAGCTAACCATTAAAAATGGTGAGGCACAAAAAAGCCGCAGCCTGTCTTATAATTCAGTCACGGTGCTTTGCTATAAGCAGAAATTAGCAATCACAAGAATGACGCGTCTCACATCTCCCCGGCTGAGGGGCGGTAATGAGGCGATCCGCACAAAAGAGGAAAACGAGCCACGTCTTCCAGAACCTCAGCATGGGCTTCATGTGGAATTAATTTATCTCTTTTCTTTTTTTTTCTCCTTTTTGCAGATGTATTATATTTCTTTAGCTTTTTGGACAGCATGAGAGGAGCAATTCACTAAATGGATTCAAAGCTGTAGTGTTTCTGACAACTACGAGAGCTGATAAAATACGATCAACACAAAAGAATCCTCTAAGTAACTGGTTCCTCAACATGGAGAGCGTGTGCGTGTGTGCGTGTGTGCGCTTGGGTGTGTGTGTGTGTGTGTGTGTGTGTGTGTGTGTGTGTGTGTGTGTGTGTGCGTGTGTGTGTGTGTGTGTGCGTGTGCGTGTGCGTGTGCGTGCGTGTGCGTTTGCGTGTGTGTGTGCGTGCGCGCGTGCGTGGGTGGTAGAGCACACACAGAGGGTGTAAAACTCATTTTGGAGTGCAAAATGTTATATGTAGGCTATGTATGCATGTATGTATATTGTACCTACATACGTATGTCTATCTATAGGCCTATTATAGATCTATATTATAGCTTTTAAAAAGCACGGAATCTCGGCGTGCGTGCGTTTGTAGTATTATGATATGAGGTCATTTTCCATCAGGCTCAAATTAGCCGCCTACTGCACGTGTGCTTTGCCGGCATCTGGGGTCCTTCCATTTCCAAAAGCTAAATTGAGAGTGAGAGAACAACTTAATGGAGGATTTAAAACGAAATAAAAAAAAGCGAGGAATAAAAGTTTGGCGTGGGAGTGATTTTAGTGAAGTTGTCTAGTGGTTGGGGAATCGCTGATATAGGGTTTTAAGTTGTTAACTACAGTATCACAGTTAAGGAGGAGTTAATATAAGAGCTTGGCTCACTGACTGCAACACTGACAGGCTCTAGTCTGGGCCTGGAGTCACGTTAAATAATGTTAAGGTGGCAAAGACCAAGCTAACCTTTAAATGTGTGAAGCCAGCAGCCAGGCAGTGTGTGGACATTGATCTGTGTGCGCACGCACGCACGCGTGCACGTCGGCACACAGTCACACACAGTCACAGTAGCAGTCACACACACTTGCAGTCACACACACACACACACACACACACACACACACACACACACACACACACACACACACACACACAAACACAATAGTGTGTGTTCGATGATGTCCCGGGGGGACACTGGGTGAAGTTCATGAGGGTGTGTAAACTCAGCTGTTATTTGTGGCTGCCATCTTAAAGTGGATGTTCAATGATTGCTACAGAGATTCCCTGCCCTGGGGGGTGGGGGGGTGGGGGGGCGGTGTGGTATTTATGACACATTGCTGTAGCCAGCAATAGTATCTGTCTTTGTAATGGAAGTAGTGAAAGGGAGAGCAGATGGTTGGGTATCAGAGGCACATCTTTCAGCAACGAAAATAGCCGTCTCTCTCTCTACAAGATCACAACACATTACTCTACAGTGGAACTTGTAGATCTGCTGTTTTTTTTGGGGCGTGGGACAACGTCGTACGATGGAGTAGACTGCAGTGGTGTGAAGTAACTAAGTACATTTACTCAAGTACTGTACTTAAGTACAATTTTGAGGTATTTTTTACTTTACCGGAGTATTTCCAATTTTCTGTACATTTACTTCTGCTCCACTACATCCCAGAGGAAAATATTGTACTTTTACTACAATTATGTACAAAAAAACTCCACTAAAATGATATAATTATATGAACTTGTGAAATGGGACAATATGCATTATGAGTACTTTCTACTTTTGGCACTGTAAGTACATTTAGATACCAATGCGTTTGTACTTTCACTCAAGTACATTTTGAATTGTGGACTTTTACTTGTAACAGAGTTTGTCTACAATACTGTATGTTTTGTTGACACCAGGCAGGCATTGCTGTTAGTTTTGAGAGCTCAGCGAAGACAGATCATTTTTTCCCCTCCGCTTAACAAGGCACTTACTTTCTGATTTGCAAGTCTATTAAAATGTGTGGCACATCCCAAATGTGAAGAATTAGACGATTAGTTCTGAGCATGAAGGTGAGTCTCTACTCGGTTGCCTCTGCTTAACATAATATTGAGAAAGACTATAGGTCAAAACCCAGTATATGGCTTCATGAAATGCTGGAGAGCTTGTCATTTTAAATGACAGAAACAGAAAGCAGAAACACGCAGCCGGTTGGCCAATGGTGTAAATTCATTAGTCAGCGGTGTTCAGGTTTCTGTGTTATTATATCCCTGTAGGCCTATAGGTTTGACCGTGCCAGTTCAGTAAATCAGTGGTTCTCAAACCTTTTATGGCTCCGGGCACCCCTGTAAATAACTTTTTTATCCACGGCACCCCTGAGAATTACATTGTTACTTTATAGCACCTTAAGTTACATTTATGTCATTTTACGGTATGTAACCTCTAAGTAAATCTTCCTCCTTAAGATACAGTACGTATGTCACGAGGAAAACTTGAGAGAATATCCACTTCCATTAGGACAGATTAAAAATGAGTTAATCTGCAGTATAATAATGCAGGTGTGTATTGTATATCCTACTATGGATGGTATGATGGCGAGTGTGTGTCCTTCCCGATAGCGATATTGTCGGCAGAGCACCGAGACTGAAGCCTGGCCCTGGGTGGGTCAGTGACCAACTCCTGGACTCCACTTTTGGCATCCTTTCCTCCATGGCCCTGCCTTACGAACGCGGCCATGCTGCTTACAGTAGCTCCTACCTGACCCACCTAATCCCTACCCTCTCCGGTGGTGGGCCAGGACCTCGCCGACGAGGCGGTGGAGGTTTCCAAGTTGCTTGGTCTGCTACAAACGGAACTGGCACGGGCTAATGGCCAGGCCGTGGCTTCGGTCGTGTTCTCTCGACGCCACCTTTGGCTGTCACGGACGAAATTGCCTTTGTCGGCAATCTCAAGCTCACAACGCGTCGCGTCGCGACGCGTTGTGAGCTTGTAGATCTGCTATTTTCAAATCGCTGATGTATATGTTAAAGTGCTCATGTGGCCCATAGTCGCTTGTTTTGGGCTGGTTTTCCTAGACCTGGTTGCTTGTTTCTCCCACAGAATTTTTCCCTTTTCCCCTGATCCACTCGATGATGGACAGGGTCAAGATGTAGAGCCATCAGTAGCTCTTGATAGCCCCCGTGCTGGCCGAGACGGCCCTCGTTCAGGTTGTTGCCGTCTCTCATCTCGGGGGACGCCGTGGCGGCTGCCACTGAGACCCGACATGCTTTCACGGGCCCTGGGGACCCTGTGGCTTTCGGAACCACGTTCAGCCTTCAGTTGTGGGCCTGTGGCCCCTGAGAGGTGTATAAGTGGTCAGATTAAGGGCTCCTGGACGGTGTCGTGCATACATTGCAGAATGCCAGGGCCCCTGCTACTAACGCGGCTTATCAGACCAGATGGTGCGTGTGTTTAGTGTGGTGTGGTACGACAGTCAGGCACGATGCCATTCCAGAGAGCTGTAATGTCCAGACTGTACTGACAGTTTTTTGCAGGCATTAGCTGGATGCAGGCCGGGCAGCGTCTACACTGAAAGTGTGTCTAGCCGCCATCTCTGCGTGTCATCATGTTAAGCGCCTTCGCCCGGTGCGGGCCCCTTTGGTTCCCACATGGGACCTCGGTTTGGTGCTGTCGGCGCTTGTTCAGCCGCCTTTTACATATCATATTGGAGTGATCCAATCGCTCACACAACCATGGTTACATACGTAACCTTTGTTCAACTACTCCCCCCCAGTAGCTGTGTTAAACCCTTTATTTTACTGATCAAACACGACTGACCATGCTGCCCTGCTTACCAGGGTTCTGTGTTTAAATGGAATAACAGTAGATGTTCTAATTACTGTACCCAGTAGGCATTAGCTCCTCTGTCGCCGTGCCAGTTCTTCCACAGATAAGGGCAAAAGAAAGGAACGTGCGCTGAATTATGATACGGTATATGCCCTTCTCCTTCCTCCTCTTTGTCTCTCTACACTTTCCTGTAAAAAGAAAAAAGCAAAGAAAACCCTGACCCAACACAAATAGATAATGTTGACAATGTATAGACACAGAACAAAGAAATACAAACAGATTTGTCTCACCGATAAATAAATAAAATGTATCGACACATTTTGTTCAAGGAAACCTGCCGCGTCTATAGAAAGAAGTACTGGATGTTTGATAAGCTGTTGATAAATATCAATAGAAACGACGCAAGCTAGGAATATTTCCTCAGGGAAGAAGAACTGAGCTATGCACACAACAAATAAGAAGACAAAAAAAATCTTCAGGGCAGCTGAATTAAATCATGCAGACACACTGACAGCTGGGATTAATCAAATACTGTAAGAGCTTACTTGACAGCATATGGTTTGCTGAGGCAGAGATACATGGCCTGGGGGCTCTGCTGGTCCTCAAATGGTTTACAAATTAGGTACAACACCTTTATTGCCAGAAGAGAAAGCCATGGACGACAGGCAATATAGTCTCCGGTGAGGAACAGCATCGCCTCGACCCAGCTGGTCGTCGTTCATAATTTGATTACTACTTATTCTTTAATGTGAAACAACACAAAACAGTGAAACAGTGATTGATAGTGACTGTATTGCCCCAAAAGCAAAACAGCGATTTTTTGGGTTTGGGTTTTTCATATGCCATTGTATACAGCTTAGGTCTATAAACCTAAATTCAATATTCCTAAATTAAATATGCATTGACATTTTTTGTTTACTGCTCTGTTTGAATTAATCACAGATAATGTATTTCTGAACACAGACCCTCGATTGCAATGATCCATTTAGCTGTTTGTAAAAAAACATGCACAAACATGCATACAAACACGCGCACATACACATGCACAGTCACGCACAAATGCACAAAGTGCACACAGGATGCAGCACAATGAATACCAGCAGAGAGTCTGCACACACACACAATAGGGTAGGTGAGCAATAAAATAGACTTCCGCCACCCCTCCATCTCCATCTTGTCCCGAAAGATAACAGATAATATCTGGATTTTATGTCATACACCGGTGCCCCCGCATTCATTAAGCTATTAGAACAGAAAGGAAATTGAAACAGCAATCTTTCTGGGGATATCTAGCCCCGGCACCACGCTGCCGGTTGGGAATAGTCTCTGTGATTTAATACTCCTTCCCAATCCGTTTAATGTTTGGTCGAGCTTGTGACGGAGCAAAATTGAATCCCCTCCTCCCTCAAACCCCCGACATGATCTTATCAGTGAATACATTAAAAGCAGGCCCAGCAGGGGGTGAGAATTCTCCCCTAAACTGCTAGATTACCGTGCGATTATGACATCAAACAAAAGCACTGATTCAATTGTTCCCCTGTAGCAGCCTTGATCCTCTGCCTCAAAGAGAATGCCTTGAATAATCAATGACTTTGAATGCCAGGTTTAAGCGTGTGTGTGGGGGACGGGACGACGCTACAATTACAGTAAAAAATAACACAAAAAAAGGTACACTGCCTGCTGTTAACCATACAAGAATATAATTCTAGTCGGGGGAACAAAATACTGTTCATTTTATTCCGTATGCCTGAAATTCACAGCATAGAAGACGGAAATAGTTTAGGAAGTGAGGGCAAAATGCACAGTAACCTTTCTGACTGTAAAATGCTGAGACCTCAGCAGACCCTATAGAAAAAAGTCGCCATAGTTTGGTATAGGTTCTATACAAGCATCAGATGCCAAAAAAAAACAACGTGCCTCTAGTTAAGAAGGAATTTTCTGGGTTAACGTGAGCTCTACGATTGTTATCGTGCCGGTGTCATCTTGAACTTGGATGTTCATGCTGTGAGATAATAAATAATACACGCGTTTCGTGTAGTCAGTGAGATAAATTGTCTGGCTCTATACTTCCCTACAATTTCTACATCGGTGACCCCGTTTGTCTGTGGGACTTCTCCAGAGACAGCTCCTCACGAACATGACAACTAAATGCGGTTTCTCCCAGGCTGCCAGGAGTTCTGGTAGTCATCAGCCTTGGCTTGGTTCACCCAGACGGAAGCAGCAGTTTATGCGTTGTGGGAGAGAGACGACCGCAGATGCCACGACATACTATTATGTGGTGTCGGCCCCTGGGAGTTCAACAGCGACAAGACTGGTGAGCCATACTCAGAAATGCTCCATTGGATGGATGCACGCAGAAAGGCTTACAGTGTAATTGCCTGTATAGAAACTACACAGTGCAACGCGCTACGGTGAATTATGTCCATAGAGCAGCGGTTCTGAAATTGGGTGTCGGGACCCCCACGGGGGTTCCTAAATTATTTTGGTGGGTCCCCAGATGATTAGCTTAATGTGCAACATTGCGTGCGTGCGTGCGTGCATGCGTGCATGCGTGCGTGCGTGCGAAAGATAGAGTCAGAGACACAGAGAGAGATAAGAGTGTATTAGAGAAAGAGAGTGAGAGAGTGAGAGAGAGAGACATACATAAAACTCAACAGTAAACAAAACAACATACAGTAAGTATAAGTGTATACAGGGTATCTGCACATTTCTCAAGTGGCAATTTAATGACTTTTAACACCAAATTGGCCAGATTGTCAAATAGTACATAACAAGGGGCAAACATTGTGAAAATAACCGATCTACAAGCTCACAACGGCTCGCAACCACCCCCCCTAATCATCCAATCATGTGGGGACCCACCACAGGTTGCGAACCACTGACTTCCACTACTAAAAAAGTTTGTGGAGAGAGGGAGAGGGAGAGGGAGAAAAAGACAATATAAATTGTAAACGTATAGTAGGGATCCAGTTGCTCTAGGCAAACTTAATTGTTGCCCTGACCATGTTTTCCATTAGCATTGCATCTGCTCTACCTTGCAATATGGTTTTGGTTTTGTAATTGCAGCAGCATCTGAATTTATATTCCCCCCTCAAGAGATGTCTTTAAATTCAGTTCCATTATATGGAGACCTAAATTATCACCTTTAGCTGCTTGTGGCAGATTGTTATGCGGGTCCCTGTGGCACACTAAATGACACGCTTGATCCCCCGTTTAACCACCAGTGACTGAGGAAATGGAGGGAGAATTATTAAAATGCGTTTGCACGAAAGCATAAGGCATTGAAACGGTATGCTAATGAGGCTATAGCCGAGCCGTTGTGCTGTTCAGTGGAGCAGACGGGAAGTCGTGATGTTCATCTCTCCAGAACGAGGGACCACAGGGACACTGCCATATAGGAGATACTACTGGGTCGGTGGGGGTTTGAGGGCGTGTGTGCGTGCGTGCGTGTACATTTATGAGGTATTTGTACTTTACTTAAGTATTTCCAATTTACCAATACTTTTACTTCTACTCCACCACATCTCGGATCCATATATTGTACTTGTACTTCACTCCATTTTTTTGGAAAACTTTAGTTACTAGTTACTTTGATTTGGATTATTATCACAAAACATACATTAACCACTTCAGCCCTATACATGTTTTGACCATTTGAAAATAGGCGATCTACAAGCTCACAATGCGTCGCGACGCATTGTGAGCTTGTAGATCTGCTATTTTCAAAAGATTATTATACTTTTTTTAAACTTGAAATAGGACATTCTGCCTAATGCATACTTTTACTTTTCTACTTTAAGTACATTTTGATACCAATACTTTTGTGCTTTTACTCAAGTACATTTTGAATTCCGGACTTTTACTTGCAACAGAGTACTTCTACATTGCAGTAGGCCTATTGATACTTTTACTTAAGTAAAACATTTGAGTGACCTATGAATGAGTGATGACGTCACACCATTTGGTCAGACAGTTAGCCTAAAAACAAACCGAGTAATTGCAGAGCAACTGTCCCTCTCTAAGCTATGAGATGCCCCCCAGCCAATGGGATGACACCGGGCCCATCCTAATAAGTACCTCACTCTGAAAAATAGATAATTCATGAGCACGGTGTGCAAGTAAAGATTACAACCTATATCCAAAGTGAAAGCGGATTCGTTCAAAGTAATTCAACCTTTTGGTAATCAGAATCCTCTATTGTAATAAGTGTGCATTGCCTCTGGACAGCACGTGTGAGAGAGAGAGAGAGAGAGAGAGAGAGAGAGAGAGAGAGAGAGAGAGAGAGAGAATGTGTATGTATAGAGTATGTGCTACTTGCAAGAACTTCACAAACTCTTATTTGTTATCGTCTATGGAACATTATAATTTCTGGTGAAAAAAAAGTCACGATTAAGAAGATTACGGACATCCTTGTATTCTTAATGGTGCATATGGCTCCAGCATAGCGAGTTTTGTGCTCATATAATTTGGATGAACTCATGCGGCCCCAGTCTGCAGCCTCTGTCTCTGCTGTGTTCAGCAGTCAATCAAGCATAGAGGACACCAGGGCTACTTGCACAGCCATGGTCAGCCAAAAGGAGTACATTGTCTCTGACTCTTGGTTCCAGGCGGCAGGATTATCTACTCACTGCAGTGTTTCTCAAAGTGGGCGCCGTGACACAAGTCCAGGGGCGCCGCGGAATACTTTGACAATAGAAATATCTATATATATTGTTTTTTTCCAGTGGTGCTCAAACTTTTCCATGTCAAGGACGCCCGTTTATGAGCTCTTAGCTGTATACGGGGCAAAAGACAGAACCGTGTGTACATACACACCTGCTGCGCATCATAGACTGTCACTCGCCTGTTTATTAGCCCGCGGCTTTATACAGGATAAACAGGGCTGTATAGTGTGTGCTTGTGACTTGAGTATGTATGAGCGAGTATGTATTTGGTCACCGTTTCAGTGTGATCACAGCTCCCATTGACTTCCATTATGGACTTAAAGTATAGAATATATTATTTGAAAATACATTTATATAAAGATAGTGGAGGTATGTTTGTGGCCTGACAGCAGGCCTCTTGCAGAGCCATGCCATAACAACTACAATGCTAACATTTTGAATAATCTCCTGACTCCTGGAACCCCCTCAAGGACCCCTGGGGGTCACAAGCTCCCCCGGTGTGAGAACCAGTGCTCTGGTGTAACAGACCGATGTAGTCCCCAAAATGTGTTTGTCTACAAAGGAAATATGAATTGTTCAAATTTTCTCTCTCCTGGGAGCATAGATTAATTGGCTTATGCAAAACCCAAGGGCCTTTTGTAGATACAGTATGTTCACTGATACTGGTGCACATCCAACACTGAAGAGAGTGCATCAGGAAAAGACGATGATTCAGTTTGGAAACCTTCACCACAACATCTGGAGTGTTCATTTAACGGAGACAGATCAGTTATCAGCAGTGGTGTAAAGTAACTAAGTACATTTTCTCAAGTACTGTACTTTACTTTACTGGAGTATTTCCAATTGTCTATACTTTTGCTTCTACTCCACTACATCTCAGAGGCAAATATTGTACTTTTACTCCACTACAATTATTATTATTTTTTTTCAAATATTTTTATTGATTTTTTTGTGACATACATGACATCTACTTTCACACACATTCATACACATATACCCCCTTGTACTTGCTATTCAAAAAAAAAAAAAAAAAAGATCACATTGTTTACAATTTCTTAAATAAAATAGATAGATTAATAAAAAATAATTTTCAGTTTTCAGTTTCCTTCTCTCTCAAATAATAATATCCATAACGTTCATATATGTTTCCCACAGTTGGTCAAATTCATTTTGCTTTCCCCTAGTTATGTATGTTAATTGTTCCAGTCCAATACAACTCATGAGTTCCTTATGCCATATCCTTAGTGTTGGTGTCTCCATATTTTTCCAATATAACGCTACAGCTCGCCTGGCTTGGAGGAGTCCAAAATCTAATATTTTGGTCTGATTTGGACTTTGTACAAAGTTCTTAGGGTAGATTCCCAATATACACAGTTTCGGACTTGCAGGAACTATACATTTAAATACATTTGACAGACAATTTATGATTTCTTTCCAAAATATCTGCATCTTGGGACACTCCCACATACAATGAAATAACGTTCCCTTCTCAATTAAACATTTAGTACAGACATCTGGAATATTAGCGGACATATGATGGAGTTTGACAGGAGTTATATACGTTCTCATTAACCATTTATATTGGAGTAATTTAAATCTTGTATTTATTGTCTGCTTTTGCGCTTTTAAACATGCCTGTTTCCACTCATTGTCATCAATGTCTTCTTGAATATCTAATTTCCAAGCATTTAATGTATCTATTGTCGACTCAGTACTGTATTCAACTAGTAGATTGTAATATATAGAGATGTGTCTTTTCCCCTCTGAATTTATTGTTTTCTCCAATGTTGATAGGGGTGGTATATACATGATTTGTTCACATTTTGATGACATAAAGCTTTTTAACTGTAGATACACTACAATTATTTGAAAACATTTACTTACTACTTTGCAGATATAAATGATTACATTGTAAAACATACATTAACCACTTTAGCCCTATTTCATACCTAGGCTATTTGAAAATAGCAGATCTACAAGCTCACAATGTGTCACATTGCGACGCATTGTTAGCTTGTAGATCTGCTATTTTCAAACATTTTAGTACTTTTACTTTTGGTACTTTAAGTACATTTTGATGCCAATACTTATGTGCTTTTTACCCAAGTAAATGTTGAATTCCGGACTTTTAATTGTAACAGAGTACTTCTACATTGCAGTATTGATACTTTTACTTAAGTAAAACATTTGAGTACTTTTTCCACCGCTGGTTATCAGAGTAACATTGGCCAGGTTTCCCAAAGAGATCCTGCGTAGGGAGTTACAGTACGTGCAGTCCTTACGAAGGCTCCGGTAAGAAGGCTGCCTTTAGTTACGAGTGTTTCCCGAACGCGCACGTAAGTGCCTCCCTCAACACAGCACTACGCAGCTACTTAACCGGTTGGAGCTGTCCTATCAATCGATGCCAGACTAACCGATTGTTCCACGCAACTTCCTTATAAGTACATGCTCGCAAATGAAGTTTGGCTGTAACAAGTGGGATTGCTCTCGGCCCATCAATAAAATAATGCAGAAAATTAACAAGCGCTGTTGGTAACTGTGACTGCACAATACCCTTGTTTTAATTTTTCAAGTCTATGACTTCCTCTTTCTATTTCAATGTAGGCTATAATATGAAGATAGACAGTGGTGTACTGTGGATGTTTTAACCAATGGAGCCCAACGTCAGGCGCACATGCTCACACATTACACGTGCACGAGAACGATCGCCAATTGAAATAACCTATTTAATGTGTAGGCCTATTTATTAACCGACAATCGAATGTTATTCCATTTCATTTACTTGCATAATGGGGACACTTTGTTTTCATATACATTTACCTTTACCTCTGTAATTGAATCCAATATCCAAACGTTGTATTTTGACTGCTTCAGGACATCTGGATTTTCCTGTGTTGGTTCCCAGTGATAATGACCCCTGATGTCCGCATTGAGTGCTGTGGGATTCTACTACTGTGTAAAGATTTATTGATTCCAGCGAGAGGGACAATTTGACTCTTCAAGCAAGGCCTTATAGGAACACATTGGCTTGGCCGAATTATTCCCACAGAGATTTCAGAAAATGTTTAATTAAATATTTTAAGCCTGGAATTTAAGCCTATATTTAATATACACTTTTTGTGGTTTTCAAATACTTTTTGACACAGAATCAAATGGCCGCCAGCGCCACTGCTATGCTCTATAGCCGCCATTTGAACACTGGTGTGTGGCAAGGTAAATTATTCCATTCTATCCCTTCTTAGAACATACCGTATAATGTAGATCCACTGTGTGTGTGTGTGGGGCCTGTTATATTCTACCATCTAAGGCTACATGGGTGTTATCTCATTATGCCAGGTATGTCAAAAGTCCAGCCCAGGGGCCAATTGTGGTAAGAGGGAAAATCCTATAAGGGCCGTGGCACGGCTTCCTTCCTAAAATTAATTATTTATGGCCCGCCAGTATATGTGAAATTCATACGTTGAGGGTTTTGAATTTAACCTGGGCAGATAGGATATTTCTCAGTAGAATGATTCCAAACAGCTGGCTGTTTTTATTGTTTGTTTGTTTTTTTAAGCAGACCTTTTCACACCTGATTACATTTGGCCAAACTGACATTTGAACAGAGTACAATTTATTGAACTGTAAATATGATAGCAATGCAGGGCATGCAATGAATTTGCCTAATGGTACAGCCTCACAGAGGCATCACGGTATGGACCATCTATTTCAAAACAAAAATGTATGTCCTTTGAGGAGCACAACAAAATTCTTCCTGTCTTTACCTTAAAACATTATTCCTGCACACCTCCCTCCCAACAAAATCAAGAGCACAAAGGCCTACTCAGGAAACTAAATAAACAGAGACTAATGAATTCAATTACATACTGTATTTAAGAGCCATACATACACCTTAATCTACATAAACTCGCAGTGGAAGTCCCAAGGTTCTCATATCTGAATAGTAAGCAGATTGAGACAGACTTAAAGCAGGGCAGAAATATAAAAAAGCACTACCTAAACCACCAGCGTTCCTCTGGCCTTCTTTGAAGAGAAGCCATTGATCAAGTCATCAAAGTCCAACTCCCAGACAAGTTCTGGATCAATGGCCACGAGTGAAAGACTGTTAAAGTGTCTCTGTGTCGTACTCGTCCTTATACTGTAGTTCATTTTTAATCCTAGACCTGTGTGGAAAAGAACCATTCTCCCTAGCAGTTGCCGACAGGATGCGTCGGATGCGTACTGTCTGAATGCAATGTTGGTCAATGTTGACTGCAAGCCACAATCAAGCATTGTTCTGAGGCGTTTCAATAGAGGCATGTTCAGTCTATCAGGTCTGATGAAAGATCTTAAGTGAATCAGTTCATCAGTATACGTATCGCCGATCTGCTAAGCACATGCTTCTTCATGTTGACAGTGGTGAAATTGCCTACACCCTACACCCGTCGTATTGTACATCATTGCATGATTTTGTGTGTGTGTGTGTGTGTGTGTGTGTGTGTGTGTGTGTGTGTGTGTGTGTGTGTGTGTGTGTGTGTGTGTGTGTGTGTGTGTGTGTGTGTGTGTGTGTGTGTGTGTGTGTGTGTGTGTGTTTTTACCCCCTTTTTCTTCCCAATCTAGTTGTTATGCCAAGCCAATTGATTCAAGTAAAGTACAAATACCTCAACATTTTAGTCGACTTAAGTAAATGTACTTAGTTACTTTCCACCACTGGCCCTGGGCATGTGTCCGCGTTGTCCCATGCTTTAATCTGTCATTGACTTTCTCTAGCCTCATTTATGAAGCACTGGCCTAACTTTATCCTCAAGTCTCCTTGTCAGAACAACAGAAGTTTAATACCTCAACTTTGTTCTGAAAAAAAAAAAATAGATGACTGGAAGTCAAGAGTTTCAGCCTATTGCACAAAAATATACAGTTATATGAGATATATGAGCTATAGTTTGGCACTTTTTTTGAAGAGGAGCAGAGAACATTTGATTCTTAGTGAACAACGTGTACTCAGCAGCCCAATTAGTTTCCTCCAAACTCCATAAGGGGATTTTCTTATTTGGATGCGTTCACACTAATAGTGGCACACATTATTATTTCTGTGTATTTTGATGGCCACAGAGAATACTCCACTGATTGGCCAGAGGGCGTGCAATATGTTCAGATAAACGTACAGCCCCATAACTGTTCAAAATCAATATGCAGTAAAACAGATGTTTATTGTTTTTTATTGCTTATACTATCGTTAACCACATGGGGGGGATATTTTTTCAAAAATAGCAGATCTACAAGCTCCATTTTACTAAGAGGGTTTAAGTGCTTAAGAACAGCAGGGAATTCAATATTAATGTTCAACTTTTCTGGGAACTCAAAAACTTTGAGGAATGTGATGAAAGCAAATGAAGAAAGGAGAGAGATGAATAGTCAGCTGAGTGTCACGGGCCTCACGGCTAATAATCTTTTCTAGGTCGTACTTGCTGGAGAAGTGGAATAAGTTAACTCTTTAAGACCGGGGACGCATCTGTGTGTCATTTTTAGATTTCGTTGGGCTTCGTATTTTTGAAAAATCATGAAAAGTTGTGCAAATATATATATATATATATATATTTTTTTTGGCAGACATTTGTAACTCAAATCTTTGCTTCCAGGGGGTTCCTGGAACTAAATATTTTACAAATGTTCAATTTAAAACACATAATCCAAGATTTTGCCACAAATGTTCACGATTTTTCAAAAAATAGCAGATCTACAAGCTCATAGCGCGGCACGAGTGCCGCACTATGAGCTTGTATATCTGCTATTTTTGAATAGCCCAAAGAAATCTAAAAATGACACACATATAAGTTCCCGTCTTAATGGATTAAGTTAGCCTGTTTATTTCAAGGTTTTAGTAAGTAGTGCCAACACCAAATACACTCTTTTTTTAGTCAAGAGTGTATTATCCCAAAATACAGTATGAATAAACACTACTTTTAATATTTTAAGTGGCTGTTTAAAGCGGGATAATCCACTCTGAGCCACTATGTGCTTATCAAAAAATAATTCACTCCATGAAGGCAAACCCTTGTCCACTTTGGATTGGAGGGTCATTAGGCTTCCACATCATGCATTATTCTTCGATAACACTATAGCTGCTGGTTGTGGATTATCCCTCACTGGATTGCTGGGCTATTATGCAGAATTCTTATCATGTCAGTCACTAAAAGGACATTCATTAAGCCATTAAGACCGGAAACGCATCTGTGTCATTTTTAGATTCCTTTGGCTATTCAAAAATAGCAGATCTACAAGCTCATAGCGAGGCACCGAGTGCCGCGCTATGAGCTTGTAGATCTGCTATTTTTGAAAAAATCATGAAAATTTGTGCAAATCTTTTAAAGCGAACATTTGTAACTCACTGTCTGTCTGTCACTGAATATTGACTTTTGACTATACCCCTGCACAAGGACTCTGGTACCATATTGACCAGGGGTGCAGCCATGGGTTGGCATTTTTGGGGGGGAAATTTCAGGTTGGAAAAAATCGGTAAAAATATGAATTAAATAACAACCCTAACCCAACCCTAACCCTAAAACCGAAATAAAGTAACAAAAAAAAGCCCCAAATCCGGCCAAAAATCCAGCCAAAAACGCGCAGAGTGCCCACCCGCTCCTGACTAGGCCCAGCCTATAGCGTTCTGGCTGCGCCACTCATATAGACATATTACGATATCCAAAATCCCACTTTTACTCTCTTGACACCTGAATTTCCCTCCAGGGAAAGAGATTCATCTTATCTTCTCCTAAAATGAACCAAAAATGGTAACTTATATAGCTGCATAAGCTATCCCAGAAGATATATAACAGAAGTGATATATAGATTATCAGGCATTTGTCTTCGCCTGAGGTTATCTAACTGAGGCCTGGGGTGTTAACATCAGAAATCACACCGTATGGCGTGCTTTTCAGGTTGCATTCATTTTCCATCATTCACATTTCAGCAAAAGGCCAAACATTACTCTCTACATTATGTGCCAGCTCTGTATGTCATTGGTTCTCAAAGTGGGGTCCAGGGACCCCCAGGGGTCCTTGGGGGGGGGGTACCAGGGTGTATCCAGCTAAGCTAGTTACTATCATGGTAACCACTTTAACCATATGTTATACTTTGGCTATTCAAAAATAGCAGATATACAAGCTCATAGTGCGGCACTCACTCTGGGCTGTACGACTCCACAATATATATATATATATATATATATATGACATCTTGTTCATGGACTGTGAGCTGTTAAACGCGGTTAACTATATATAGCTTGACATCGTGCAGTATTTATACAAATTAACCTTGCAATCAGTGCAACTGTATCATACAGTACGTAGTGCATCTGTCGTCCATACATGAATGCAGAAAATTACACCAGCCGCCTAATACACAGACAGAGGCACGAGGTGAACAGCTAGCGTTCGAAGCGTTAAATAGAGACATCTGTCTTTCTGGAAATGTTTTCCACTGCGTTGTGGTTTCCAAGTTTTCTCTTTATCAGCAATGGGTTCAGAGCAAATCCTTTTGCTTATTTGAAAAGATGAAAACGAAGTGACGCTTACTTGTGGTTAAAAGTTTAGAATCCAAAGCAGCGTTTCCCCCTTAAAGTGATGCTTGTTTTGATGTTAATTTTTGATGTTTTGGATAATTGGATATTTTGGTGGATGTTTTGTGTAAAGCACATTCAACCAAGCATGTGCTATATTAATAAGATTGCCGTGTCTAAATCTAACAGGATAAAGTGAAAGTTAAATTATCGTGGCTCTGGACCAGTGTTGATTTTGACAGCAAATTTGTATTTAGTTTTAGTCATAGCCTTTTGAATACAATTCCATTTAGTTTTAGTCATATTTTAGTCGTCTGAAATGTTTCCGTTTTTGTCTAGTTTTAGTGGACTAACTATCATAAGATTTTAGTCGACTAAATCTACAGTTGATTTAGTCGAGTAAAATGTATTTTGGCGGTGCCTTGATGGCTTCGTAATGGCTGATTTTAGACTTGGTTGCATGCTGAAAATAGGCGATCTACAAGCTCACAACGCGTCGCAGCGCGACGCGTTGTGAGCTTGTAGATCTGCTATTTTCAGAGCGCAACCAAGCATAAAATTACTTGTCTTAGTTTTACTTCTCGAGTCACTCCCTAACATTTTAGTCTTGTTTTTATTTGTTCACGAAATTGTCAGTATATTTAGTCTTAGTTTTAGTCATCATAGCTTAGTTTTTATTTTGTTTTTATTTAGTTTTTGTCAGTGAAAAAAGGTAGTCGCCGAACATTTTTTGTCATAGTTTTAGTCGCCAAAATCAACACTGCTCTGGACAGAGTAGGATGGCTCAGCTGTCACCAGACTCACCACTATATGGCTCACGTTGGAAAGCTGCGCTGTCTGTCACTGTTCTACACTGTCTGTCACTGTCTGTCACTCAAATGCATGTAGTTTATTTGAATTGAGAATAACACCACAAATCAAATATGTTGGTTCAAATCATTCGAGTACGGCCCGGACGGTTGGCGTAGCCGTCTGGGCACCTATAGGCTGGATGGTGGTCCAGCCTGACAGCGTGTCGCGGGTTCGGCTCCCGATCCCGACGACCTTTGCTGCATGCATGTCACCCCCCCCCCCCCCCACCCGCCATCTCTCTCCTCGTTTCTTAAAAAACGAAAAATAGTATAAAACACAATTAACTCTCTCAGTGCCAATGAAATAAAAAAAACATGTTCATACTGTGCCAGCATTTTTTTTTAAGTAAAAAAAAAGTGCTCAGGAGCCGAGATACAGCCTTTTTCAGTAATAAGTTAAACAAGAAGTGAATGGAGCTGCAAATCTTCGGATCACGATATCTTGGGTTCTGAACATTATTTTCCCCCCCAAAAAATGTGCCAAGAAATCGTTCTTGGCACTGAGGGCATTCAGAAAAAACTCGGGATATCTCGTTTTTGGCACTCACAGAGTTAAGGATTAATGTCCATTGTGGTCCTGTGTTCTGTCTCTCCACAACGTATACAGTATACCCAACATCCACACGTCTCTCTGTCTCCATGTGTCTCTCACTCTCTCTTTCACACGCACGTGCACGCAAGCACGCACGCACACACACACACACACACACACACACACACACACACACACACACACACACACACACACACACACACACACTCCTCGCCCCCATATGGCCACGCGTACGGCACATGGGTAGACTGAGATGAGCTGTGGTATTGATCAGCGTGGCCATCTGGTCGTGGTACGGCGTGATCTTGTCTGGAAGCGTGATGGCCTGCACCCTGATACCATCTTGATTTGCTTCTAATCCAGTCTGCAGTGCAGGCTGGGTGATGCTCTTCTCTGTGTGTGCACCTCTATGGGTGACATCACCTATAGAGTAAGTCTAAACTGGAACATTATCGTTGCTGTCGTCGGGCAGAAAACTTGAATCCTTTCTATATTTCAACTTTTTATGTTGTGGGCAGTGGTGGAAAAAGTACTAACATTTTTTACTTAAGTAAAAGTATCAATAATGCAATGTAGAAATACTGTTTGCAAGTAAAAGTACAAAAGTAAAAGTACAAAAGTATTGGTATCAAAATGTACCAAAAGTAGAAAGTACTCATTATGCAGAATGTCCCATATCCCAAGTTTTGAAATTAATTAAAATTAAAGTAATAAGATCTTTTGAAAATTTCAGATAAAGCTCACAATGTGTCGCGATCACAATGCGTTGCATCGCGACGCATTGTGAGCTTGTAGATCGGCTTTTTTTG
Organism: Gymnoscopelus microlampas; assembly: GCF_963454915.1. Lineage (NCBI taxonomy): Eukaryota > Metazoa > Chordata > Actinopteri > Myctophiformes > Myctophidae > Gymnoscopelus > Gymnoscopelus microlampas. The sequence goes on from NC_139958.1 coordinate 19,304,010, forward strand.
CCCAAAATGTATATAGAGCTGAAGGGTTTTGTAATAATAATCCAAATCCACAAAGTAACTAGTAACTAAAGTTGTCAAAATATTTTTTGTGGAGTAAAAAGTACAATATTTGCCTCTGAGATGTTGTGGAGTAGAAGTAAAAGTTCTGAAAATATACGCCTGTAAAGTAAAAGTACCTCAAAATTGTACGCAAGTACAGTACTTGAGTAAATGTACTGAGCTACTTTGGTTGGTTGTGGGGAGTGGAATACGTTCGGTCTCTCACGTGGGACACTTAACTTAAAATCTCGGGTAGGAGATGGAATTTAGAGATTACAGCTTTAATTGAACGCTGAGAGTGTATACATATACATACAGTGCATGCCATTTGGTTATGTTTTTTCAGTCTCTGAGTTTATAAAACAGGGGGAAAGAAGGTTAAATGAACAGTGAGGACTGTCCTGTGTATACAGTGTCAATGCGGAGGTGAGATCATACATTATTATGGTGTGATAAGGAACCTCAGTATCTGCTGACATGCTTTTACATTCACAATGGATGACACGTTCATAAAGGAGAGTGCTATTGATCACTTTGAACCGCTGGCCACTGTGATTGGGTTTGTGTGCACATACTGTAAATGTACATATAGTACATACTGCATGGGTTAACTACAGCATCTAAAAATAAAGGGTAAATGCAAAGTACTCCATGCAATTCAATTAAAGGAGTAGTTCACCCAAAAAATTACTTATATTTCTATCAATTACACACCCCATGAAGCATTGAATTCATGGAGATTTTTTTGTTTTTGTCGCATTCCTAAGCCACTAATTTGATGACCAACGGTATCACTGGTGGGAGACTCAAAGGAGTCTCTTTGAGTCTCATACCGGATACATTAGCATCTTTCCACCGGTGATCAAATTATTGGCTTAGGAATGCGACAAAAACAAAACAATCTCCATGAATTCAATGCTTCGTGGGGTGTGTAATAACTCCTTTAACCTTTTCCTTCACGCTTTTTTTTTTTTTACATTTTACTGATCCTGATCTTCATTTTATTTGTAAGTCTTATGTCATGGAATAAATGTATAAACCAATGTAAACCTGGCGTCCCTATTTTGGGCACATACTGTATAAGCAAAAATGGTCGAAATGTTCCAAAATGACAAAGTATATTATTTATCTTTTTTATTTATTTTTACTAACACGACATGACGGAGGTTTTTGTTTAGTTTTTCTATTCATGATCTTAATTTTAAAAAATGTACTAGAATGACTGGAAAAGAAAAGAAAAGAGACAACCACCGCAGAAAGAAAAAGAACGATAAATCCAACAGAGCACTTACTATTCAGTCACACACGGTCCCAGGGGGGGCTGGTGGGCTTGGCGGAGGATCTCTGGCCATCCATCATGATGGGAGTGTCTGTCAGGCAGCACTATGGGCTGACACAGACATCACGTCACTGGTATTACACCTGCCCATCATACACATCACATCAGGCCCCTCAGAAGCACCACCAGCTTACATTATAAATGAACAGTAGCCTCTACTGTTCTAAAAATGAAAAATAGCCACACAAGACAAATAGCTGAATAAATCAAAGTGGTGGTTTATGAAAGTGAAGCACGGCATGTACTTGTACTCAAGAACTGTACTTAAGTACAATTTTGAGGTACTTCACTGGAATATTTCCAAATTTCAATACTTTTACTTCTACCCCACTACATCTCAGAGGTAAATATTGTACTTTTTACTCCACTACAATTATTTGAAAACTTGTTACTAGTTACTTTGCAGATATAAATTATTATATTATAAAACATACATTAACCACTTTAGCCCTGTTTTATATCTAGACTATTTGAAAATAGCAGATCTACAAGCTCACAACGCGTCGTGGAGCGACACGTTGTGAGCTTGTAGATCTGCTATTTTCAAACATTTTAGTGCTTTTACTTTTGGTGATTTAAGTATATTTTGATGCCAATACTTTTGTACTTTTACTCAAGTAACATTTTGAACACAGGCCTTTTACTTGTAACAGAGTATTTTTTGTACTGTGGTATTGGTACTTTTACTTAAGTCAAATATCTAAGTGCTTCTTCCACCACTGATATTACACCTGTCCATCAAAATAGCCCCTCAGAAGCACCACAAGCTTACATTATAAATGAACAGTAGCCTCTACTGTTCTAAAAATGAAAAATAGCCACACAAGACAAATAGATGAATACATTAAAGTGGAGGTTTTGAAAGTGAAGCACGGCATGGTTTTCTATCAAAGCTACAATCCTGGACTTATTTTGATTTCAAACAAACGTTATTTTAAGAAACGTCATTTTAAGAAACGTCATTTTAACCGTTCTGTATGGTATAGTATATTAATACAATATAGCCAGTGGTGGCAAAATTTTTACTTTTTACTCCACTACAATTTACAATTTTCCAATTACAGCTGAGGCGTGCAAGACTTCTGTGTCTTACATGAACTAACGCTATGCTTCATATTCTGTGCACAGAATCCAGGTGTGTGTACTGGGCAGGAAGCTTGTAGTGCACCTGGCCCTCTCATATTAGTATGAGTTTTGAGGAGTTTATTTATTTATTTAGCGAATGCAAAGTCCTTGAGGCAAGCAGTTGCCCTTGTCTGCAGAGACGTGCAGAGAGATTTGGAGAGGCAGGGGCTGGAATTTCAAAAGGGCACATGCACGTGCGCGTGCATGCGTCCCCCCCTGCGCGCGCGAAGCGCGCGCGAAATTTTGCGGATATTCGTCGGATTCGGGTACTTTTTTACCTGTTTTTTGTTACTTTATTTCGGTTTTAGGGTTGGGTTATAGATATATTTAAAAAAAGAATTAAAACAACTTTTTTTAATAATTTTTTTATTGGTGGCTTTGGATAAAACATTGGTGGCTATAGCCACCGAAGCCCCCGCCTATTGACGCCACTTATTCTTCTGTATAATGAGTACTTTTACTTAAGTAAAGAAATTGAGTACTTTTCCCACCACTGCTGCTGACACCGAGAGAGAGAGAGAGAGAGAGAGAGAGAGAGAGAGAGATAGGCTCCTGCTTGACAAGTAATTTAACAGCTATATATTTTTTTTTTTGGTCCATACATACCTAATCTGTCTCAAACAATTGGTCCGTGTTCTGCATGCATTCACTGCGTTCAGTTGTGCCCTCAGTTAGGTTTCGATTGTGTATAATATACTTCGTTTGCCGGGCGGTATCGCGCACCCAAAAAATAGCCGATCCACAAGCTCACAATGCCTGGCGTTGCGACGCGTTGTGAGCTTGTAAATCAACTATAATTCTGCGCGAGCACTGCACGGCACGGGTCTCAATTAAGTAAGCTTTACTGCAGGTGCGCGCAGGGGTTTCTACAGTTTACAGTCAGAGGAGACAAGGGCACTTTTTACCGACAGACAAAAGGGCAGGGGCTCAAGCCCCCTTTGATGTCTATGTGTGCACGTGCATGCTTGTCTGCTTATCGCAATGATTAATCTGACTGATATTCTGTGTGTTTTTTTTTTCTGTTCTTTCTTTTTTAGTTTTCTACACTTTTGATTTGTTTCTTTATGCTTTCCTCTTACTTGTTTTATTTTATCTTTTTTTAATCTTTTTTTAATGTAAACTTTAAAGCACTTTGAGTTGCATTGTATGTATGAAAGGTGCTATATATAAATGAATATCATTATCATTATTATTTGGAGGGTGACTGATGCCTGATTTATTCTTGCCGATCTACAAGTTCACACAACACGTCGTGATGCAACGCTTTTTAGATCAGCTATTTTTGGCTTAATCCTGCTTTTTAGTCTTTGGAGAGGGCAAGCTTCAATGACGTGTTTCATTTGTTTGCTCCTCTCCACAAGCACACAGAGGGGGCTGCTGTCCCAGTTTTAAGAAGTAAAGCTGCAAGAAAAGGGAAGATGAATGACTGTTTAAACAGAGAACTTTGACTGATTTATTAAACTACAATGTGTCCATTTAACCCTTTAAGACCGGGAAGTCGGGAACGCATCTGTGTGTCATTTTCTTTGGCTATTCAAAAGTAGCAGATATACAAGTTCATGAGCTTGTTGATCTGCTATTTTTCTTTTATCGTGAAAATGTGTGCAAATCTTTGAATATATATATTTTTATAGCGAACATTTTTAACTCTGTTACAACTTCTGGGGGGGTCCCTGGAACAAAATATTTTGAGATGGGGCTCCGTGGCCAAATACAAATATATTTTTTAAACTGTTAGGATTTAGAAGACATTTGTAGAATCCCCAGGAACCAAAGATTTGAGTTACAAACGTTCGCTTTAGAAATATATATATTCAAAGATTTGCACACATTTTTATTTTTTTCCCCCCTCAAAAATAGCAGATCTACAAGCTCATAGCGCGGCACTCGGTGCCGTGCTATGAGCTTGTAGATCTGCTATTTTTGAATAGCCCAAAGAAATCTAAAAAGTGACACACATATGCGTTCCCACGGTCTTAATGGTTTAAGGAGTAAAGCTGCAAGAAAAGGGAAGATGAAGGACTGTTTAAACTGAGAACTTTTGACTGATTTATTAAACTACAACGTGTCCATTTAACCTGAAATTGTGCATAATAGTTTACACCAAAGAGATGTACAGTGAGAGACAATGACAACACTTGTTGGTGAGAAGAAGGCACACTGGGCCCAGACGGGTACAGTGTGAGACAAAGTAAAGAGAGAGGATCGTTATTCCATCAAGAGAGTTGCTATCTTTCAGACGCCAGAAAGTGATGTGATTAAAAACTATTGATTGCCGAGTCATGTAATATTGTCATTACTTGAGTAAATGAAAGAGGGCTCAGAACGGATAATTAGGATCATTGTGCTCCAATTATGATTATCTTGCATTTGTGCTTTACTTCCCATAGTACTTTCAACTCGTGAGAAGATTTTAATTAACTTTTTAATTTTGTACCCGGCTGATAATGCAAGGCGCCAGGCACGTGCACAACATAGACATGAAAGGAGCTCGAGCCCCTGCCCTTTTACCCGTCGGTAATAAACATTTTTTTGAAAAAAATCTAAAACAAATGTTTTCAATATTTTTCAAAAATAGCAGATCAAGCTCATAGCGCAGAACTCGGTGCCGCGCTATGAGCTTGTATATCTGCTATTTTTGAAAAAGATACGTTCCAGGTCTTAATGGGTTAAAGAAAAATGGACGACAATGGCCAAAACTCAATCGAAAGTCGGCGATCAAAAACTGGCGAAAGTGGCCGTTTTAAAGATGTGTTGGCCATTATCTCTGGAACGGAAGGTCCAATCTCAGTTCAAAGCTTGTTGGAAGCGTGACTTCAAGGACATTATAAGCACGCAATGACACATTTTAGGGTTATTTGGGTTTTCGGGGCCTAAAAGTATGGTAATTGTTCGGTGCCCTTTTGAAATCCCAGCCCCTGCCTCTCCAAATCCCTCTGCACGTCCCTGCAAGGCGCTCTTGTAAAACGCTCATCCAAACGCCCAAACCTGAACATGTTTAACTCTCGATGGGCCAGATGAAAACACCAGATGTGAACGCTCAGTGCAGACTATAACGCCTCATCATGCTGCTGGTGTTGGGTCAGAGTGACCCAAACCGTTGACCCTTATACAGTATACTCAAGTACATTTACTCAAGTACTGTACTTGCATTGCGACGCGTTGTGAGCTTGTAGATCTGCTATTTTCTTTTACTTTTGATACTTTAAGTATATTTTTATGCCAATATACTTTTTTTACTTTTACTCAAGAAACATTTTTAACACAGGCCTTTTACTGGTAACAGAGTATTTTTATATTGTGGTATTGATACTTTTATACCAAGTAAAATATCGGAGTACTTCTTCCACCGCTGCACAGTACTGCTACTCCTACCACTGGACAGCCGAACCTTAACCCCTTCACGATTGATCTGGATTTAAAATGCATATTTTGATGAGTGCTCTCTCACACTCACCTTTTCCTCTCTCTCTCCCTTCTACTCCCCCCGTGTCTCTTTTACACCTCTCTCTCTCCCCTCTCTCTCTCCCCTCTCTCCCTCCCTCTCTCCCTCCCTAGTGTCCCGAGGGGTTGAGACCGATGAAGGATGGGTCAGGTTGCTATGACTACTCCAAGGGCACCGACTGCACGGATGGCTTCAACGGGGCCTGTGAGCAGCTGTGTCTGCAGCAGCTGGTGCCCCTGGCAGAAGACCCCGGTTCCAGCAACGTGCTCATGTTCTGCGGGTGAGTTTTTTGGGAGCGTACAGCCCTACAGGAATGTAAATGGAATGAATTATAAACGGCTTGTCCCATTAGCTCCCACCTCATCTTAACCTTCAGTGTGGCCATTGATGGAATTGTAAATACTGTGCAGCCGCCAGGTTGCACAGAATGACATTGCCGAAGTTTAGTTTCCATATATACACAGTGAAAACCTCTTCAGTCAGTCATCTGTTTATCAGTCATATATATTGATCTATTGATCTATCGATCGATCGGTTGATCAAATATATCTCTGCTGTCGGGTAGAAACCAGCTAACTCCAAAATGATGAACTTTGAAAAGAAATTCAGGAAATGAAAAAACAAAACAAAAAGTGGAGTTAGGAGGTTTTGTTCATCATTGATAAGAACAGCTGAATGGACCTCCAAGCTCACAATGAGGTTGGAGGTCCAAAGAGGGTGGAGCCTGGAGTCAGCAAAACTAGCTAACTCCACCCCTCTTTGGTGGAGTTAGCTGGTTTAGCAGAAAGTTTGAGGATCCAATGGAGTTAGCTGGTTTTGTCAGAAGCGCTTTGTAATACTTTTTTTAACCAACACACAGACATAAAGGGTGTTCAATAGCACTGATTCATGAAAAAAAAAAGAAAAAGCTCAAAAACAGAGTTAGCTGGTTTCTGCTCGACAGCAACGATATATGAAATAATGTAGATCAACTTAATTTGTCAGATAATTACATTCCTACAACATTCCAAAACATTATTGGATGCAGCAGTGAAATTTCAAATCCCTGGTTGTACACCAGAAACAGTGGCTGTTTCTACGACACAGTAAAATAATGAGTGTCAAATTAACTGTGAGAGTGTAAGAGAATGACTCTTACACCTCAGGGTTCTACTGTTTAGGGCCCCTCATAAAGGCAGTATTAGGATAATATAATTGATTTATTAATTATGAGGCCCTTGGTGACACCCGTGCAGATTATGCTTAGTTGCGAACGGGTATACGTGCACCGAAATGAACAGATCTACAAGCTCACACTGTGTCACAGTGCGATGGGTTGTGAACCTGTAGATGTGCTATATTTTAGTGTGCGACAGCGGCAGCGCAAACTAAGTATCCAGGCTTAAATTAGGCCCTTAAGGTGAATAGATTGAAAATCCTTTTCCTTGATGTTCAAGTAATGTGGCGCTGCAAGTGTGAAAGAATGCTGAATGCTGACTAATAGAACAGAAAAGGGTGCGAGAGAATTACAGATACACGTTAAGTATAATAAATAGCCGGCAGAGCTAATGCAGACATTAAAGGTTGTCAGGCGTGTTCCTTCATGCAAACATGAGATGCATTAAAGCGGGGCATGAATAAAAAGGCGGCAAACAGCAACCCTAGAAACCAATCGATAGCCTTATAATCCAATTTTCACCTCTCTGCTTTGAAAACAGCCCAAGCATGCTATCAGGACTCACTGGAGCATTCTGCTTCATGAGACTGTGTGTGTGTGTGTGTGTGTGTGTGTGTGTGTGTGTGTGTGTGTGTGTGTGTGTGTGTGTGTGGTGTGTGGTGTGTGGTGTGCAGTCCCGGTATGTTCCATTACCATTAACCCATCAATACCTGAGACCGATTCTACAAAATGTCTTCTAAAATCCTAACAGTTTTTTGTTGCTACTGGATATCAATGGTTCTCAAACGTTTTCATGTCAAGGACCCCCAAAATGATGTATTTGGCCGCGGACCCCCATCTCAAAATACGTTGTTCCAGGGACCCCCAGAAGCAAAGATTTGAGTTACAAATGTTCACTTATATTCAAAGATTTGCACAAATTTTCAATATGTTTCAAAAATAGCAGATCTACAAGCTCGTAGCGCGGCACCCGGTGCCGCGCTACGAGCTTGTATATCTGCTATTTTTGAATAGCCAAAATAAATCTTAAAATGGCACAGACGCGGCGTTCCCGGTCTTAAGGGGTTAAGTGAGTGTTGTGTGGATTGTGCTTCTCAGCCATTTTCTGAGCTGGGTAAATGCTGAATGTGCATATTTATCACAGCTAGCCGGCCGGCCCGGCTGAATTAAATGTAGGCTGTGTGTGTTTTTAAGCATTGCGTGGTGCTTGCAGAGGGCCTTTTCAATTGAAAGATTAGACGGCAAAACAATAGCAGCCTCTCTCTGATCTATTAGCTTTTTGAGCTACTAGGCGCTCCTTTGGTTCTCTCCTCTGGGGGATATTGCATATCGCCCCTTCTTCTAAAGCCTGTCTGACCGAGTTTGTATGAAAAGTGACCTAGTGTGTATGAGTGTGTGTGTGTGTGCTTTGTACGCTCACTCAAACAAAAGCAGTTGCCAACGAAACAGCATTCTGTGTGCTGTGTGTGTGTGTGTGTGTGTGTGTGTGTGTGTGTGTGTGTGATTTTCTTTGGTCAGTATCTACGCATACGATTGTAGTCTTAGTTTTTTAAATCACTTAAAGCAGTGGTTCTAAACCAGTGGTCCGGGGACCACCAGTGGTCCTTGTGGGGGTTCCAGGTGGTCCTCAGCTAAATGTTGGTTGGTAACCAAATGGACCCTTATTGGGTAGATCTTTAACTCTTGAGAGCGTAAAATGAAACCAAAAAATGTTGGTTTCATTTTACACTCTCAAGACTTCAATTATTGTAAACATCTGCATTACTTAATTTATAAGAAGTCTACACAGTTAGGGAACGTAGAAGAATTGTTATTTTTGATCAACGTTTGCCTGTTATCTCTCCTAATGGTACCACATCAACACAGCATGGAATTGTGGACATCCTATCCAACGATTACAAAATAATCTTGGGTCTGAGAGTCTAAATCTCATCAAACGGTAGTCTGTGGCTCAAATGCCCAATAAATAATGGACCTTGATATGAAAAAAGGTTGAAAACCACTGACTTAAAGGATTTTTTTCCCCCCAGCATAATCTCCATACATGTATATTGTTCCTCACTAATGCTCACTAATAGGGCGCCCATTGCTGTCCATGGCCACAGTTACATGGACACTCATGTATTCATTCAGAATGAATTCATTCCGAATGAACTCATTCTGAATAGAGGAATCTGATCCACTCACCTGTTTACATGGGACCTGAATAAAAGTATTCCTCGTTTACACGACCAAAGCATTCATTCAGAATATAACTTTTGACATGCGCAAAGTGGTTCCCGCCTACGCCCGGGCATGGACCAGGGGCCACTACCCGGAGCAGAGCTTCCCCTGGTGGGCATGGGAGGAGGCAATAGCCCCCTTGTGCCTCCGCGGCGGAGGTCTATCGGTCGTAGGCAGGCCGGTAAGCAACGCACCGACTCCTGGCCAGGCAGCGTTGTATGTGGTGCAAGCCTGTGTTCCTTTGTCATCGCCGTTTTAATGCAAAAGTAGCAGATCTACAAGTTCAGACCAGTTTCTTTTTTGTATTGGTACCAGACACGGTAAAACGTAGGCTAGCCTATAGTATTTGTCACATTTCTCATGTAGGTACCGTACGATGTTGTCATTGCGCATTCGCACATGGTCATTATAATAATAAATAATAATACTTAAACACCGGACCGCTCATGGTCATTATAATAATAAATGGAGGGAGAGAGAGAGAGAGAGAGAGAGAGAGAGAGAGAGCAGCACTACAGTCTATGAAACAAGGCACGCTCATTTATGGCAAAAGTAGCCTACAGAAGTATTGGCATCAAAATATACTTAAGTAGAAAGTATAAGCTACTCATTATGCCGAGTGTCACGTTTTATTGTATTATTATGAAAAAGCTTTGAAACATGCTGTAACTCATTCACTGTAATGAAAACCCTCTTTCTGCGCCGAGTAGCGCGCGGTGCGCACACGGGGTCTGTCCATAGAGGTAGGCTATAATATTACGGGTCTGTCGCCCTAAAACACAATCGCCCCGGGTCAAAATCCAGCCACCATGGAGCAGCCGTGGATGGCCCGCTCAAAAGGTGCGTGGGGCGGGGTGTTTTGAGACCACCGTTCTAGCTGCCCATGTAATGAATTGATGAAGTAAAACTCATCTGTTTTCGCTGCAGTGCGCCCTAATAATGTTGTTTTCATTTATTTTTGTTCACGTATGCTATTAAAATAATGCAGCTATTGTTGGGCCTTAACATGCGATTAAAAATGTATTATGTATTTGGCCCCTCATATATAAAATAAATAAAAATAATAAAATAAAATCTGATTTAAAATTGAAACTTGCTTGCTGATCAATGCGTTTCTGCGTTTACGCGTGGACAGGGATTTTTTTTTTAAATCTTTGTCATGTGGATTCTTTTTAAAAGCTGAGGACTAAAATACCTGTTTAGAAAAAGATCCCAGCAATCCTCAGAGCGTCCGTTCTCCTGGACAAGTCTGGGCTTAACCATTACAGGCTTATTAAATGACGCTATTAGAATCATTAATTTTATCCCGCAGGAGCGAGCGCTTCTCAGCACCAACCGTGGCTGAATTAGAGATTTGATCATTTTTGGACAATTCTGACAGCCCTACTAAGCACAGACATGCGCAAAGGAATGCATGTATTCCAAACGGACAGGAGCGTTTGGAATAAAGTGTTTACATGGTCAATTCCGATTGATTTAACCCGATTCAAACGGTCTATACCACCCCTCCTATTCCGAATGAAAATGCATTCGGGTCAGACTGGAATGGAATATTCTATTCCAATTGGGGTGTTTACATGAGCAAATCTATTCGGAATGAATTCATCCATTCATCCATTCCGAATAGAAGTGTATTCATTCCGAATACAACTGTCCATGTAACTGTGGCCCATATATGCTCTGTGTGTCAACACACCCATTCGTCCAGTGCCCTGATGACTACTTGGTTTCACCTGTGTTCTCTCCTCACCTGTTCCCATTCAGTGCATTCAGTCTATATATAGACCCTGTGTTTGTTTGCCTGTTTGGTTGCTGTATTATCAGATTTCTTTATGTGTCCGCTTGACACTTCCCTTGTTGTAAGGTGAACCTAAGTTTCTTCAGTAAAGTACTATTAACCCATTGAGACCTGAAGTCGAGTCTCCTAAATCTCAACAATATTCTGAAAAACGTATGTTTCTATATCAGTGGTGTTCAATCTTTTTCATGTCAAGCAAAGATTTGAGTTAAAAATGTTCGCTTTAAAAATATATATATTCAGAAGATTTTCACACATTTTCACGATTTTTCAAAAATAGCAGATCTACAAGCTCGTAGCGCGGCACTCGCCGCGCTACGAGCTTGTATATCTGCTATTTTTGAATAGCCAAAGTGTAAAATAATGCTTTTTAGCTCAAATCAAAACATGACACAGTTCCAGGTTAAGTATATTCCTCGTTTCCTGAGTCCTGTTATTCTGCATATTGGGTCCTTACCTGGTTTTCAAGAGTCCTGACACTGTGTCGCAGACATAATCAATGGTCATTTCAAACAAGATTTTAAACCTTTTTTATGTCTGGATAAGTTTAAGTCTGTGTGTCGGCCAAACGTCTTGTGCACACTGCCAGTGTTAGCTTAGCTAACTTAATGCAGTATATCCACAATGTATTACTTTTTATTGAAGATAAAGGCTGTATAGTTCCCATTAGCTAGGAAATCCCTATCATGGATTATTTTGTCATTGGAAAGCAGTTCTCTGAACTGTCCACAGCTCACCTCTGAGACACAGAGCGAGTAGACTTAAATGTCTTATAATGAGCATTAGTATTTTGAAAATAGATGAAAGTGTTCCTTTAACCACTTAAACCCCAGCATCCATATCTTGGGGAAAACCTTTGCAGAAAATAGCCGATCTGCAAGCGTGTAGATATTTGCGGCTATTTTCAGATATCTATAGAGCGAAAAAAGTCATTTGTATAGAGCCCTTAAGGGACTCAGGTCAGCCAAGTATAGGGTTTAAGTGGTTTAGTGCTTGAAGCTCTTTTACCGCACCATAACCTGTCCCATAACAAGCGAGCCGTCGAACACTGAAACTCACCCAACTAGAGTCACTGCAGCATGCTTATTTATCCCATTAAGACCTGGAACGCATCTGTGTCACTTTTAGATTTGAGCTAAAAAAGCATTATTTTACACTTTGGCTATTCAAAAATAGCAGATATACAAGCGCATAGCGCGGCACCGAGTGCCGCACTACGAGCTTGTAGATCTGCTATTTTTGAAAATTTGTGAAAATGTGTGCTAATCTTTGAATATATATTATTTTAAAGCGAACATTTTGTACTCAAATCTTTGTCTTTGGGGGTCCCTGGAACAACATATTTTGAGGTGGGGGTCGCCGGCCAAATACATAATTATGATTTTGGGTGTCCTTGACAATTATGAAAAAGTTTGAGAACCGGTCTTAATGGGTTATGCTACAATACAAACCTGTCCCGTGTGGGTTTGCATGCAGTCTGACGGCCACACTGTACCCGCTGTGGCCTTTTTACCCCGAGCGGAGCGTGTTTACATGCATCACAATGACAGTCTCCTCTCCTCTGCCCAGGTGTGTACAAGAATACAAGCTGGCGGCGGACGGCAGATCGTGCATCCTGCAGTCGGAGAACTGCGAGGGTCCAAAGTGCCCGCGGCAGGATGTCCGCTTCAATGACACCCTGTTTGCCGAGATGCTGCACGGACACAGTAACAAGAGCCAGCAAGTCAACCTGGGACAGATATTCCAGATGACCTTCCGGTAACTAGTGCTCCACGCACGCACGCACACATGCGCACACACACACACACACACACACACACACACACACACACACACACACACACACACACACACACACACACACACACACACACACACACACACACACACACACACACACACACACACACACACACACACACACACACACACACACACACACACGTACATGTACACAGACACAGACACGTGGAAATCCTGTAAGTCCACAACCGCTAATTTCCAGGAAATAGGGGGAAAAAGAACCAGTGTTCCAATAGATCCAATGTAGTATTTTTTTAAAGATATTTTTGGGAGTCTTTTTCTGCCTTTATTTATAGTTTGTAGTAGAGATGGAGAGGAAACAGGGGGAGAGGAGAAACATGCAGCAAAGACTGTCGGGAACGGGACTCGAACCCGCAGCTACCTATGAGCCGAGGTTCCCGGACCGCAAGGCCAGTGGTCCTGGCCCAATGTAGTTATTATTTAGTTACTCTAAAGCTCTTGTTAATACTTTTCATTGGTTTCAATGTATTTATTTTTTCCAAAATAGCGATTAACAGATCTACAAGCTCACAACACAGCTTGTAGATCGGCAATGTTTTTTCTACTTTTTGCACGACACTGATATTTTTTTGTGGCTTTTCTGCCTTTATTGATAGATTTTAAGTGAAGATGGACAGGAAATAGGGAGAGAGAGACTCTGAGAAACACGCAGCAGAGGTCGTCGGGAACAGGACTCGAACCCGCGACGCCCTGTCTGTCAAGCTACTCTACTACTAGAGCCCAGGTGCCCGGACCGCTACGACACTGTTTTACAATGAAGTAGCACATTAATTTACGCAAAAAAAAGTTTAAATATGGAGACTTTCTGCCCGACAACAACGACATACAGTACACACACACAAACATACAATAGCCTACATACTTTATACACGTACACATACCGTATCTTTAAGCCTCATTTATGTGCCGAAAACAGCCGATCTGCAAGCTTTTGCGTTGGGAGCTTGTAGATCACCAGTTTTTCAGCGCATATATATTAAACTTAACATTTACTAGGACCTTCACTTGATGTTCTCTCACTATAGAGCAAGCTTCTAAAACCACAGCCACAACAATTACGGAAACGGACATTTAAGCAATTGAAGAAATAGTGCACCACTAAGCAAAGTAGACCATTTACGGTTCAGCTTACCTCCCGTTGCAGTAAGACCAAACTATTTATCAGGAGAATATAGGCTGTTCCACTGTGTTTAGTGATTTCTGAGCTGTACCCCCCAGTGTGAGCTATATGGGGTGTCGTGGCTACACCAGCATACCAGCATCCCACCAGTAACACTGGTATCATCCTCAACCATAAGCAGCTTGACGGATGGGATGCTGGATGTCATTTTAAGATTTATTTGGGCTATTAAAAAAAAACGCAGATATACAAGCTCATAGTGAGCTTGATGAGCTTGATCTGCTATTTTTGGAAAAATCATGAAAAATGAGTTTTATGGATTAACCCAGTGGTTCTCAAACTTTTTTCATGTCAAGGACCCCCAAATGAATATGTATTTGGCCGCGGACCCCCGTCTGAGAAGATGTTGTGCCATGGATGCAAGATTTGTGTTAAAATGTTTCAAAAATATAAAATATTTTTTTGAAAATAGCCGATGTATAGGTTCAAGTGGTTACAACTTATTTTGCTGGGGACCCCCTGGTACCCCCTCAAGGACTTTGAGAACCATTGGTTTAACCTACAGGAGTCAGTGGAACCAGTGCTGGGAGGTGAGGATGTGAGATGTGTGTTTGCAGAGACACACACACTGTTTACTGGGCTGATATCAGCAAGTTTGTAATCCAAGGCTGGATGAGGCCCAGTGCATCCATTCTTTATTAGAAGCCGCTCGGAGCTGATGGTATTTAATTCCCGGCTAGAATCTGTAAAGAGGATTTTTATAACCTTTTTGCAGTGTAATATATATTCTGACTTTATGACAGTGAGCTGCTCTCTGCCCACAGTCTAAATACTCAACTGTAAGAGCCAAAATACTGTAAAAAAAAAACAAAAAACAGTTACAGTACATACTGTTGCTACATGACCTCAATGATATTATTATTAAATTGTATTTTTATTATAAATTAATGAATAGTTAAAGAGAGAAAAAGAAATGCAGTTTCAGTGTCTGTTTTCCCATAGGACTAGAAACCCTAGTCTTCTAGACATGAACACAAATCCATACTTTGTTTCCCTCCCTTTTATTCGGGTCCAACCACAGGTGTGCATTAGGCTTAAAGACTTCCCAGGAGAACTTGCTCTAACATCTCAACCGCCTCCATTTCCGCGTCTCTGGGGACTCAACAAAGAGTGGAACGTGTCCTCTTTTATCAGTGTTGGTGTGAGATAGAGAGAGATATGATGGAGATCCTCTGTGGAGTATATAGCTCTGAGACAGTCGTGAGCTTTTTCTATTAGGGCGCTACAGTACGTGTGAGTGTGTATGGGCATGAGTGTGTGTGTGCGTGCGTGCGTGCGTGCGTGCGCGTGCTCTCTTAGAAGGAGAGAGTGCAAAGAGAAGGCATGTGTGTGTGCGTTTGTCTCCACACGTACAGTAGGCTTTGAGACGTTGTGAGGACCATTCCCCTGACCCTCACCAGAGAAATGGTTGTTTTGTGTAAAAAAAAAAAAAGGTTTACAATTCAGAAAATATTAGGTATTCTGGGAGCCCGCTGGCTAAGCGCATACCACATATAGGCTCAATATCACTCGGACTCCGTCTCGCTCTCCCTGTTTCCTGTTTATCTCCACTGTGTACTTTCAATGAAGGCAGAAAAAGTTTGCATGTTCTGTGTGTGCGTACGTGCGCGCATGTTGAGAGTGATCCCCGGGTGCTGCCTGTTTACTGTCAGCCCTCTGAAAGCCCTGAAGATAATAAAGACAAATGTTAGTTGTGGTGAGATGCTCCCATAATCAGAGAGAGATGAGGAGGGACTGTCTGGCAGTCTGTTAAAGCACACATGCACACATATTACATACTCACACTTGTCTTTTATTTACACAGGTACAGTACAGTGTATGCAGTGCAGACCTGCACATAGAGAAGTGTAACATGGGGTTGGGTATATGTACTGCGGCTTCCAAGTATGACTCCACATTGACCATACAATCAACACGTAAATCAAAATATATTAATGTGTTAGCATATTTAGGTACTGTAGGTTACTGTATGTCAGTGTTTGTCTACCACTTAAACCCTATTGTACTTTGTTGATCACGGTCCCCTATAGGTCTAGGTTCACTGTTTTTTTTCTCCCTACACCAAATCTCTTCCGATCTTTTCACGCAGAATGCTTGACCCAGAATAGGAATCGCTAGGGATGAACTATCTACAATCAAAGCGGCAATCAATGTAAAAACACAGAGGGAATATTATAGTGCTACATACTGTATTTCTTGTAGTACTTGTACATCAAGCTGCCTCACGCTACAGAAATATGAGCTCCTGACCTATGGGCCACATGGCTGGGGAGCCATTGATTCCCAAGGTTACTACTTTATTTATTGTCACTGAGAGAAATTCAGTGACCGGGTGCATCAAACTTCCAAATACAATTTATTTTAAAATGACCACACAAGAAATGACCACACGACCCGCTGTTGTTTTGATTACACAACACTATTGTTTGGCAGGCTCATCTGTTCCAACATAATAATTGCATTTCCTTCCTTCCTTTCAAATAAGAAGTAGATGTGGAATCACGGTCACCCGTTCTGCTCAAGGCACAGCTTAATTTGCTCTGCGAGGTAGAAATTGGATGGTGGTTGTTAGTGAATTGAGACACTGAAGAAACCTTGCTAGCATTTTCTTATACAACTCTTCAAGTATTTATTTATTTTTTGCCAGAGAACAAAATATTCCTCATGATTTCCGCAGACAATGGCATTCAAACCGTGACATGCACGAACGAAGAACGTGCTGCTAGGGAGTGCCCATGGGGTTCAGTGGGAGTTAATTCACAGACCCAGGCGTGTGTGTCATTCGTGCCTGAGACGATTTAGCCTCAAAGTAGTCTAAAAAGTGTATTTTGGAAAGGTAAACACTGTAAGCTGAGCCGAGAGCCTTTGGATTGGACTGTGAGTATATTGCTTTGGAGTTTATAAACAGATTTATTTTTATACAGTTCTGCTGTTGTTTGTCTCGGCCTCGGGTTTACTTCAATTCATCAAGTATTTTCTTATTTTTGGGATCCAATATTATGCACATGGCCATATATGGGCATGGCGTTCGGATCCGTGGCTCTGGACAACCAGATCTCCATATATGCCTATATATGGGCATATCGGGTTTGTTTATGGTCATGTCTGAGTCATAGTGACATGCCTATGTATGGGCGTATATGGTTTGTTGATGTTTATGTCTCAGTCATAGTGACAATGTCACTGTGACATGCCTATATATGGGCGTATCGGGTTTGTTTATGGTCATGTCTGAGTCATAGTGACATGCCCACAGTATGTATGGGCATATCTGGTTTGTTTATGTTTATGTCTCAGTCATAGTGACAATGTCACTGTGACATGCCTATATATGGGCGTATCGGGTTTGTTTATGGTTATGTCTGAGTCATAGTGACGTGGTCCACCGGCCCTCCTTTTAGCCAATTTTAATATAGGATGCTCTCAGGACACAACCATTCCTCAAATACTTTTGGGTCCTTGGCATGGTACATTTTGTGAACCTTTGGTTCAGGCTACAGAGTTTCCCCCTCGTCCCTTATGATTCAGGACGAGTTTGGAGAAGTCATTTGCACGGCTATTCATATTTCTGGTGGAGCTCCAAAAAAAAGTTAAAAGGGCGAACATAAATCACATTTTAATTAAAAACAACTTTTAAATTGTGAGACAATTCACAATGTAGAGTCACTGCTATGAAAAAAGAAGACTTTATTATTCATAGTTGATCAGTATTAATATGGCGTGCATCCATTGATGAGATCTGAAAGCCAACCTTACAGATGGTGTTTAGTAGGCTGAAAGGCATCTGTCTTGACACTTAGCTGGAATTATTCCTCTCCATTGGCTCTCCCAGACAGGCAACGCTCACTGGAATATCATAATTGATTCCCCCCGACTCTCTAATTAAATGTATGTTTTACCGTCATGTCATGTCATCAAAGCAGGTGTTCTGCTTCTTGAAGGCCGCTCTCTCTCTCCTTTTGTCAAGAGAATAATATTCTGGCCTTCTCTTGGTCTCTCCACCGTCTCCGTGTGCCTTCAAAGATCCTCCGGAGCCAGAAAGCCTCTCTTATTTCTTCACAGAAATATGCCATTTTATATTCTTATCATATCCTCCCGAGCTTCTCCCCCATATCATCTTTGGTATGTAGATTGAGGCCCTACCATACATCCCCCACACCCGTTTCTGCCTCTCACCTCCATTTTATACTCTCACTCTCAAATCCTTCCACTCCCCCACATCAATAGCCCTTAGTGAAATATGAGGCGACGGAAGCGAATTTCATTATTTAGCCCCACAGCATCACAGGTATGGTTTTTAACCCATTAAGACCGGGAACACGCATCTGTGTGTCATTTTTAGATTTCTTTGGCTATTCAAAAAATAGCAGATCGACAAGCTCATAGCGCGGCACTCGGTGCCACGCTATGAGCTTGTAGAACATCTCGAACATTTGTGGAAATCTTTGAATATATATATATACGTTTTAAAGCGAACATTTTTAACTCCGATCTGTGCTTCTGTGGGTCCCTAGAACAACATATTTTGAGATGGGGGTCCGCGGCCAAATACATATCATTCTGGGGGTCCTTGACATAGAAAAGTTGGAGCACCACTGATATAGCAACATAAACGTTTTTTAAAAGAAAATGTTTGTAGAATACAATATTCAAAGATTTGCACAAAATAATGTTCACGATTTTTCAAAAATAACAGATCTACAAGCTCGTAGCGCGGCACTCGGTGCCGCGCTATGAGCTTGTATATCTGTTATTTTTGAATAGCCCAAAAAAAATCTTAAAATGACACACAGATGCGTGTTCCCGGTCTTAAAGGGTTAATATTCAATATTGCCTGTGATTTATGGCTCTGTGTGGTGTGCATTCTCATTCAAATTGGTCTCACTTTGTACAATATCCTGCGCGGGGATCTTTGCGACGGGGGCCCTGGGAATGGTTTTCTGCAAACTGTTGTTATGAAATTACCAAGTTAATACAATTGCATGCAAGCGTGCGCTCGGGCAATCAGCCTACATGTGGTAATGTGAACGTTGTATAGCGGGGAACAATTCAATTACAATTTGAATGTACCAGGAGCTGTGAGCGGGGATGTAAAAATATGAAAACCAACTAAGCACTTAGATAGTATCTCTCTATATACATTACCATAAGTTTCGTGCAAAAAAATACACCGTATATGTATAGAACTGATATTGTATTTGCTGCAAAGTGTAAATGAGAAAATCTGTTCATGAATATATAGGGTATTAAGATTATGGCCATGGAGTCAGCGGAGTAACATATTTTACAGAGCAAGGGAGGTTTCGAGGTGGTAACAACATAGTGGTGAGAAGAAAGCAAAATGTCTTACATTTGGGCTGAATTCTTCTGACAACATGTTTTAAAGGGGGAGAACAACAACAATGTGCAGTACGCTTGCTCATTGGTCGGTAGAGTTATTATAGAGCCAAATATTGCACTTTTACTCCACTACAATTATTTGAAAACTTTTGCTAATAGATTTGGATTATCATTACAAAACATACATTAAACACTTCAGCCCTATGCATACTTAGGATATTTGAAAATAGCCGATCTACAAGCTCACAATGCGTCGCTTTGGGACGTGTTGTGAGCTTGTAGATCTGCTATTTTCAAAGCATTTTCATACATTTGGAAAGTTGTCAAATGGGACATTCCTCAAAATGTGTACTTTCAGTATTTAAGTATATTTTAATGTGAATACTTTTGTACTTTTGCTCAAGTACATTTTGAATACTGGACTTTTACTTGTAACAGAGTTTTTCTACATTTCAGTATTGATACTTTTACATAAGTACAAAATGTGAGTACTTTTTCCACCACTGATAATGACCGCTGAGCTCGATAACAGACCTCCGTCTAATCAAAGACTCAGAGCACCTGCTGCGCTGCTTGATTTTGTGCCGTATCCAACATGGCAGCCAGTAAACAAACACACAATGTCATTTACAGCTAAACATGGCTCTCAAGAATGTTTTTGAAAACATTTGATGCGAGAAATAGACAATGCAGTAACCGAAAATGTATCCTATTTGATCAACACTTCCTGTTGTTTTCCGAGGCGAACCGTGTTGCGCTCGACGGGCGGCCGCACCTGGCATAAATTAATAGAATACTTTCATTACCATATAAGCAATGAAATACTGTGTTTTTTTGTTACTTTTGGGTCAATTTATTAATTAATTTATTAAGTAGCCGTGTAATAAGCGGGATAATTGACGGCGAGCTGGTCATTGTTTAGAAATAAACCCCTTCAGGGCGATTAAATCCCTTCGCTTTGCGTCTGGGTTTATTTCTCAACCAGAAACCTTCTCAACCTTCTCTGCATGAAACCTTCATACATCTCAAATTATTTTCAGGCGTTGTGAGCTTGTGACTATAAAAAAATATTGCACAATGCAGATTTAAATCACGTTCCGATCTGTTATCAACTGAATGACTCGGGAAGAAGATTAATTCCATTATATTGGAAAATGCCAATTCTACATAATCTATTGGACGAAGCCTCCGTAAACCCAACAAATGAGTTTTCAGGGGAAGATCTCAGGCGGTGCACTGGCTCATGTGGAGTTAAAAAAGTCAATAATGTAGCCAGAAGCCAGGCACAGTTGTGCTTAAAAAGTAATCAATAACAAGGTAAAATCAATTCTAAAATGGTGTGCTATACTGTTCCAAGATTGTTCTGTTCATTGCTCTGTACTGTTGACATTAAGAAGGTACAAGACCAGGCTGCTTTAAGCGTTTAAGTAGCGAAAAAGTAGCAAAAATATCCAATCTTCAAGCTCAAACGGGTCGCATCGCAACTCGTTGTGGGTTTATGTTCATGAGTTTGTTGTATTTCTAAAGGATCCCCATTAGCTAATGCAGTGGCTGTCAGCTAATCTTACTCTAAAACAGATTACATTTAAAAGAAAAAAACATCAATATGCATTACAATTACATCAATAATAAAAAAAGTTAAGCCTGTCAACACAAGCAAACTGTATTAACCCATTAAGACCTGAAGCCGATTCTTACAAATGTCTTCTAAATCCAAATAGTATTCTGAAAATATGGGTGGTGCTCAAACTTTTTCATGTCAAGGAAATTTTTTTACCCCTATCTCAAAATATTTAGACCCCCAGAAGCAAAGATTTGAGTTAAAATGTTCGCTTTAAAATAATATATATATTCAAAGATTTGCACACATTTTCACAATAAAAAAAAAAATTGCAGATCTACAAGCTCGTAACACTCGGTGCCGCGCTATGAGCTTGTAGATCTGCTATTTTTGAAAAGCCAACGTGTAAAATAATGCTTTTTAGCTCAAATAAAAAAAAATCACACAGATGTGTTCCCGGACTGAATGGGTTAAGTAGAAAATTAATTCAAATTAAATACATATTTGAACAGATAAAAAATGTAACACTCCAGGGAACACAATATTGGCCAAAAAAAAGCAACCAAAGCAAAAGAATGATTAGCCTCGGGCTATAAGCACAATTATTAATGAGCAAACTGATCCATCACTGTTATTTTCAATAAGAGTCATGGCCCACAGGGCAAAGAGGGGAGATGGACACGCAATGCCAGAGCAACAGTTACATTTATTACAAATGGTGATAAACCAACACAAAACAATCCTGGTGGTTTGTGAATCGTGAAAGTCAGCACAGTCAGTGGTCCAAAAGAGAGAGAGAGAGAATCAGAATCAGTTTTGAGAGAGAGAGAGAGAGAGAGAGAGACCGAGAGACCGATTTGAACCCATATGAGCAACTTGATAGCCTAATTTCTCTGATTCTCAACAGTCTGTTTGCCGCCTCCTAACATTTTTTTTTCTTTCTTAATTTTTTATCCCACGATTTTGTAACCCCATTTTTTACACCCAGTGCCAATTGTCTATGTAATCCTATTACCTTCCCTCTGCCCACCTAGGGAGGTCTCCTAACCTTTTGAAAAGAGAACACACAGGAGCTTCCAATCAGCCCACCCACTAATGCGTCATAATAAGCATCACCAATATCCTGTTTGTATCGGTAGCAAGCCGCTTGTAGTATTGTAGGCCTATGTGTGTGTGGAACTGTGGATGACAGCAGAGAGTACAGCTCAGCAAGGCTTTGTGCATGTATGCTGCCATGTATGCCGTGTCATTTTGGTTGCAAATACCCTTAATTGGGAGGGGGGGGCAGGGGAGAGAGAGAGAGAGAGAAACAGAGATAGAGAGTGAGAAACAGAGAGAGAGAGAGAGAGAGAGAGAGAGAGAGAGAGAGAGAGAGAGAGAGAGAGAGAGAGAGAGAGAGAGAGAGAGAGAGAGAGAGAGAGAGAGAGAGAGAGAGAGAGAGAGAGAGAGAGAGAGAGAGAGAGAGAGAGAGAGAGAGAGAGAGAGAATGAGAAACACAGAGATTGAGAAACAGAGAGAATCAGAGATTTAGAAACAGAGAGATTCAGAGGCAGAGAGAGAGAGAAACGAAGTGAGAGAGAGAGAGGGAGTGAGAAACATAGATTGGGGGGGGGTGGGGGGTGGACGAGGGACGCTAAAGAAAGAAGACAACAGACCAAACAAACCCTTTGCAGAGACAAAAGCGCCATCACCCCGTACCACCTCTCTCCTCCCTCTCAAACTGTGACAGCATCGCGGAACACAAGCAATTTGTGAATCTGGCAACCCCTACAAGGCTGGCGGGTGCATGTTGCCATGTTCCCCCACACTAATTCCTAGCATTTATCTCATCGGTGCACACATAGCGTGGTCTCCTGGGGAGCTGAGTCAACACACATTACCAGCAGATCCCTTCGCACGTAATGAGTAGCCAGGAGACTATTATGTAGCCCCGTTCAGGTGAAGGGTTTGGAGCTCAAGCAGCTCGCCCAAGGCTGCCGTGAAGCCTAGCTCTCTCGTTCTACTCCAACTATAGTATAGTGGCCCGTTCTCTGTCAGTTTTTATCCTTCTAATATTTTTCCACAGTTCCCTAACCCATTTAGATCGGGAAATAATCTGTGTCATTTTTTAGATTTAAAAAAAGTGTTATTTTATACTCTGGCAATTAAAAAAATAGCAGATCTACAAGAGCTTGTAGATCTGCTATTTTTTGAAAAATGATGAAAATGTGTGAACATCTTTGAATATAAATGTTTTTTAAAGCGAACATGTGTAACTCTTTGTAAAATCTTTGCTTCTGGGGGTTCTACAAATGTCTCTACAAAAGTTGTTTTAAACTACTAGGTTTCAAAAAACGAATCAATGATTCTCAAACTTTGTTCATGTCAAGGACCCACAAAATGATATGTATTTGGCCGCGGACCCCCATCTCAAAATATGTTGTTCCAGGGACCCCCAAAGATTTGAGCTAAACATACAGAAGCGTTCCCGGTCTTTATGGATTAATATTTTCACAGTGTATTCTGTCACTAAGGGGGAAGGCCTTTATCTATCTGTAGAAATATTAAATTGCACCATATTGTTGTACAGACTCACACAAAGCCATAAACTTGATTGATAGTAGTTAATTTCAGTCATGATTAAATGCAATCAAAATTCTGATGTATTGTGTATTCTGACTAGGCCTTCTCATTTAGTGTTTGCTTGTACATCTGCTATTTTTTTAATTGCCAAATTATAACATAACGCTTTTAGCTCAATCTAAAATGACATGGATGCTGTCCTGGTTTAACTGGTTAAAGGGGCTTATGTCTGCATGATCAGCACTGATGCAGACACTCTCAGCCTATGCTCACTAAATCACATGGCAAAGTGACGTGGTCCTAATAGACCTTATATCATCTAATGTCAGAGGAGCTTACAGCTGACTACCTGAGGTCCAGCTGCAGAGGGAGAGCTAGAGAAAGAGAAAGTGGCAGTCGCACACCAAGAGAGAGAGAGGGGGGGGGGAGCGGAGTGAGAATGAACAATTACACATATTAGACGTTAAAAGAAAAGACCAAATCGAAACAGCCAAGTTGTGTAAAAGTCGGTGTGCAGAGACATCGAGAATGAGAAAGATAAATCGAAATAATTAGGAGGGGAAACAACTGAGACAGCAAAGAGAGGAGGATGAGGCTTGTTTCAAGTGACAGCACTTAAAAGTGTAGAATGCCTGTCTGTGTGTGGCATGCGTGAGCGCGCGTGCGAGCGTGTGCATGCGTGTGCGAGCGTGTGTGTGCGTATGCGTGTGTGGAGGGAATGGCTTTGCCCTAGTGGGGGGGACTCAAGACCTTTAGTCTCAGTCGACAAGTACTTTAACCTCTGGCACTTTGTTAGAGGTAATTCTTGTTTTCTCAAGGAATAATTACCAGTTTGCAACTCCTTACCCACGGCATTACCTTGTGCCTTTTATAAGCCTGATTGGAAATAATTTCCCAAGCTTATTTTTCTTCTCCTTGGCCTATATATACCTGATTGTCTGGGGTAAGACGCTATTTGGCAATCTCCTGCCTGTATCTCCGGGAGGGGGGGTGGGGGGGGGGGGGGGGGGGTCCTGTGTCGAGGGTCAGGGGGCGGCAGTAGGTGTTGGAGACCCTCCTTACCACCTGTTGTCGTTCTGACAGAGAGTCCAGGATCTAGCCGCTGCAGGCTGGGGTTGAGTCCTAGGTTTCTAACATGGGTCTAGACGGGACTATGGGGTTGAATGCTAGGGCGGCAGTGGCTCAGGGGTAGAGTGGTCGGGTAGAGTGAACTGCAAGCCCCGATCCCGGGCTTGGGCGCCCCCCCCCCCAGAGTTAGTGTCGAAGTGTGCTTGAGCAAGACGCTGAACCCCTAATTGCTCCCGATGAGCAAGTTGGTCTTGCATGGTTTCCTCTGCCATCGGTGTGTGAATGGGTGAATGTATTGCACAATCTATGTAAAGCGCTTTGGATAAAAGCGCTATTTAAATGCACCATTTACCATTTTTTACAATGCTGAGCTGTAATCTGGAAACAACATACTCACATAAGAATGATGCACATATAGTTTATAATACCTTGCACAGATTGTTGGCTATATGCATGTGTACTTATTTATTGTGCGCCATACCAGTAATCAGGTAATCTCTTGAGTAATCTTTGCTAGTTTCTCTAATATGAGACACTCTAGGATTTCCTTTGTGCTCAAGGGAAGCCAAGGCGTTAGTGAGAATCACTGTATATCTTCGTACACGGCTATCAGCCCTCGAGAGATCAAGTCCCTAAAGCCCTAACGTAATGCACGGCGAAATCCTGCTCGTTAACTTAAACAAATCGACCCTTACGGATCCATTTGTACAATTTTAACAAATTAATATAAGTTAAACTAACCCTCAGGATTTTAACTCTGGCTAAAAATTAAACTGTGTTCGTTTTTTTAATTGATCAAACAGCCTGTTTATTTTCTCGCTTACTTTATGGGCATTCCAATTACAGAAATTGGCATATTTATTTATGTACAGTACTTCCCTCTCGCCCTTTACTAAAAAACATCATTCCTCCTTCCTCCAAAATACGTACAACTCTAAAATTTGCACTCAATTTCATGTCACTGCGTTCACGTCTATGCAAAGGTAAGAGCCGAGGGAACCGTGATGTTTCTGTAATTAGCCTAGCCGCCCATCAGCCCCTAGCGTACGTGCAGTTAAAAACACGTACGACTGAGCCCTTCTAAATCAATAGTAGTAGACTGTGGAGAGAGGGTGAATTTGCTGCATATATTAAAGGCACTGTCAGCCTAACAGAATGTGAAGTAGCTGCTTCACAACAGGGCCGGGCTAACAATGATAGCCATCCAAAATAGCCTAAGCCCTTTTCCCATTGTCTTTAACCCATTAAGACCTGAGGCGATTCTTTAAAAAAATCTAAATCCTAACAGTTTTTCGGAAAAAAATATAAAAAAAATATTTTCACGATTTTTCAAAAATAGCAGATCTACAAGCTCATAGCGCGGCACTCGGTGCCGCGCTATGAGCTTGTATATCTGCTATTTTTGAATAGCCAAAGACATCTAAAGTGACACAGATGCGTTCCAGGTATCAATGGGTTAAGGTGAAAGTACGAGGATGAAAGCTAATCCCTAAAGTAGTGCCGAGATGTTTGATTAATGAACTACAACTGCAGGAATGAGCGATGAGACGGATCCACTGGGTTTGTTTCCCCTCTGGACTGGTATATAAAACCCCTCACATCACATACCCCCAAGTTCAGCTGTCTGCTAAACGCTGACCACTCATAAATAATTCATTCACAGTATAATTAGTAAATCTATATCCCAGATAATGCCGTTCTTTGACAATCAACATCTACATTTATCTACATGAAGGCAGCGGATAATGTTGTGTGTCGCCCAGCATTCCACTGCACACACTATAGCAGTGGTGGAAAGAGTACTCACATTTATTACTTAAGTAAAAGTATCAATGCTGCAATGTAGAAGTACTCCTGTTACAAGTAAAAGTCCGGAATTCAAAATGTACTTGTAAAAGTACTCATTATGCAGAATGTCCCATTTCAAGTTTTCAAATGTATACAAATCTTTTGAAAATAAGACGCATTGTGAGCTTTTCAAATGGCTGAAATGTATATACTGTACTGTAGGCCTGAAGTGGTTAGTGTATGTTTTGTAATAATAATCAAAATCTTGAAAGTAACTAGTAACTGAAGTTTTCAAATAATTGTGGTTTAATAAAAGTCCTCTGAGATGTATAGCGGAGTAGAAGTAAAAGTATTGGAAATTGGAGATACTCAAGTAAAGTACAAATACCTCAAAATGTTCAGTACTTAAGTAAATGTACTTAGTTACTTTCCAGTGAGTGACAAACCTTCGTGAATCTTTATTATCGCTACTGCAATATAATGGGCCCAATCTTGCCTTACCATTTATGCCCCAACTTTTTAGGCATTTTCTTTCTATTTTGAAAAACATTTTTAAATAGTTCAAATAGCCTACATCTACGTCAACAGATTGTCAGCTTGTAGATCAGCTAATTGAACCATTTAAAATAGTATACAATGGCAAAAAAAAAATAGGGATAAGGGGTATCTCAAGATAGGGCCCAATGTCTCATAAACTGACATTCATGGGGAAGCCAATTAAGCCAATCAATTAAAGGAATCATATATAAGATTGGGAGGATGCACCAGTATAACACATGGCATAATCATAATGTTTATTCATGCCCGTCGAATGTCACACACTGGACAATTAGCGGCCTGACCAATCACAAGAGCTCCTCGCTGTATCCAGCCAGCTTGTCCATTACTGTCAATCAAATGCACTCAGGATCAGACTGGAGGGAGACACTTAACCCGTTCAGGCCGGGAAACGCATCTGTGTCGTTTTAGATTTGAGCTAAATAGCAGATCTACAAGCTCATAGTGAGCTTGTAGATCTGCAGGGAAAAAAAGATCTTGAAAATGTGTGCAAATCTTTTAATATATATATATTTTTCAAAGCGAACATTTGTAACTCAAATATTTACTTCTGGGGGTCCCTGGAACAAAATATTTTACAAATGTTTGCTTTAAAAAATATATAAAAAAACAATGTCAAGGACCCCCAAAATGATATGTATTTGGCCGCTGACCCTCCATCTCAAAATATTTTGTTCCATGGGCCCCCAGAAGCAAAGATTGGAGTAAAAAAAATGCACTAGAATATATATATTCAACGATTTGCAACAAATTTTCACGATTTAAAAAAAATAGCAGATCTACAAGCTCATAGCGCGGCACTCGGTGCCGCGCTATGAGCTTGTATATCTGCTATTTTATAGCCCACAGACGCGCCCCCCGGATTGAACGTGTTAAAAGCCTCATGAAAGGCCTCCTGTGTTCATCAAGATGCCAGATATGAAAACATAATGTCAGACCTTGATCTTGAGCAAACTCCCGTTTGATAAATGAAACAGATTGCAGGCAATGCTGCACACGGAAACGCACACACTCTCAGTGCCCCCCCCCCCCCCCCCCCACCCTTCCTTTCCACAGACAAAACAAACTGAGTGCGTCCGACAATTCGGCAGACTATCCGCTCTTATCCAGAGGGACTGAATAAAGTGCAAGATGGGAGTAAACGGCATGAACCATAGTCAACCAACAAGAACAAGTCAAGTAAAAAGAGAGCCAAGAAAACAGTTAATGGCTCACACGGTGTGGGCGAGGATGCATGTATTTCAAATACCCCCCAAGTATGTTTTTGTTCGTATTTATTTTTGAAGAGACATTATGCATATTTGAAGTGTTGCTGCTTAAATGTAGCTACAGTAGTTTGCATAGCCAGATATAATGATAGGAATAATAAACTGTATTTGTATAGCACCTTTCGTGACATGAAATGCAGCTCGAAGTGCTTTTCAGAGCAAGAAAGACTAAAGCACAAGTGCTTTACAGAAAAAGTACAAATAATTTAACAATTAAGCAAAAAAACAACATTAAAATAATAGCAAAAAAGGCAGTGAATCAGGCAAAACAGTGAGGACATGAGAAAACAACACAGAGATTTAAAAATCAACTAAAAGCAAGAGTGAAGAAAAAGGTCTTGAGCTGTGCGTTAAAGCTATCCACAGAGGCTGATATAGGGAGAGGTTTGTGGTGTTTTATTATGTAAACTAGTGATGTGCGGGTCGGTTTTTTCATGACCCGCCCCGACCCGCCCCGCCACGGAACCCAACCCGCCTCAACCCGCCCCGCGAAACCATACATAAATCTATGGCTCTCGCGGGGCGGGTTGAGCCCCCCTATAATTCTGGTTAGAAAATAATCTTCAAGTATACACCCCAAGTGTATTCAAACTGTTTTATTGTTATTATTCTTATTCTTATTAGGAATAAAGACAAAACAAGAGCATGTGATTTAAAAAAAAAAAAAAATTGGCGTGTGAGAGCGGCTGACCCGCTCACCCGCAGCCCGCATAATTGCCTCTGAAATCCTGACTCGACCACCCGCGCCGCGGGTTGACCCGCGAATCCGCGATAATCATTCCCTGTGTGCGTGGTCAATGGATGAAATGGTTAGCAGTGGTGGTAAAAATGACTCACATGTTTTACTTAAGCAAAAGTATCAATATACTGCAATGTATAGAAATACTCTGTTACAAGTAAAAGTCCGGGAATGTACTTGTGTAAAAGTACAAAAGTATTGGTATCAAAATGTACTTAAAGTGCCAAAAGTAAAAGTACTCCTTGTGCAGAATGTCCCATTTCGGAAGTTCAAAATGTCTAAAAGATCTTTTGAAAATAGCAGATCTACAAGCTCACAATGCGTCGCATCGCGAGCTTCCCACATAGCAAAAAAGACCTGGCAAAGTTATGGCCCGGATCATGCTGTTTGTCATGGCCCACTCGGAGCAATGGTCTATACCCCCTGGTCTGGCGCCAGATCGGTTTGCCAGAAGCTCAGACATACATGAACCGTATATGGGCCAGCTGTAAAGGGCCACACTGTGCTGACCCAGTGATGAGCCAGAACATAGCAAAAAAGACCTGGCAAAGTTATGGCCCGGATCATGCTCTTTGTCATGGCCCACTCGGAGCAATGGTCTATACCCCCTGGTCTGGCGCCAGATCGGTTTGCCAGAAGCTCAGACATACATGAACCGTGCATGGGCCAGCTGTAAAGGGCCACACTGTGCTGACCCAGTGATGAGCCAGAACAGTGTTTCCACTGCTGGCCCAAACATGGGTCGCCAGAACAGGGCCTGAACAGTGTTTCCACAGCTGGCCCAGACATGGGTCACCAGCACAGGGCCTGAATAGTGTTTCCACAGCTGGCCCAGACATGGTTGGCCAGCACAGGGCCAGAGCACTGTGTCCATACTTGGCCTAGGCATGGTTGGCCAGAACTAGCCCAGAACAATGTGTCCATAATTGGCCCAGATATGGGTCACCAGCATAGGGCCAGAACACTGTGCCCACAGCTGGCCCATACATTTGCCAGGACAGGGCCAGCTGTGGACATAATGTTCTGGCCCAAAGCTGGCAAAGTTATGGCCCGGATCATGCAGTTTGTCATGGCTCGCTCGGAGCAATGGTCTATACCCCCTGGTCTGGCGCCAGATCGGTTTGCCAGAAGCTCAGACATACATGAACCGTGCATGGGCCAGCTGTAAAGGGCCACACTGTGCTGACCCAGTGATGAGCCAGAACAGTGTTTCCACTATGGAAACAGGAGCACCTATGAAAAAAGTCAACTGTAGAAGTTAAGATGGGGTGTGACAAAGGTCTTATTTAGGGGGGGTTGTGCTTTAGTCAGGCTCTCTCCTTTAATCAAGCCATACTAAATGCCATACACAGGCTATAATTGACTAAGATAAAATAAAAACAAGCATAAAGTTTTCTGCTTTTTTATTATTAAACTGCAAACCATGTGAGGCAAATGCGTGTATGAACAATGCAGTCAACATTTGGAATATGTGAACAATGCAGTTAACAAGAAACTGTAAACTGAAAAAAAAAGTAGTGCTTTTTTGCTGAAGTGACGGTCCTCCCTCGCCAAAATTTAACTCACAGAATTTGACGTTCCGAGTCAACAAATCTCATCATGTCCATTATACATTTCCGATGTGACAACTGTGAGTCACAAAGAACTGTACCAGGAGACCCTCATCCACGTAGCTCGCACCTCCCTCAGAACCAAGGTTCACGCAGAGATGGCAGACCTCCTCCACGAGGCTGTTGTAGATGCTGTTCTGGCCATTGTCAGAACAGAACTGATGAGATCCGAGTCCTGAAATCAAAGCAAACATAAGAATGTTGTTCTTTAGTCAAGTGGCTTAATTATTGGTAAAATAGTAAATAAATAAAAACCTGTGTAAGAAAAGAGGGGGGAAAACGCAGCATCAAAGTAAATTTATTATTTAGGCTTGTATACCCAAGGGATGCGGTGACCTAGTGGTTAAGAGGGTCAGGCTTGTTACCGAGAGGTTCCCAGTTCGACTCCCCAACACGACACTAGGTATGAAAATCACCGGGTGATTAACAATCCTGCAGGGTCTGGCAAGAAATAAGTTACTGCAACTTAGTCCAAACCCTGGGTAAATAACGATTTCTTCCTCTTCCTCTTCCCAGGAGTATTTATTTTTCTATGTGAAAAGAACTTTGTATGTGCTTTATAAATAAAGCACTTAAAAACTTAAGCTAGTGATGGTACACCATATTATCAATATTGGCAGACATCTTAAGTAGTATATTAAAACACAATTCCTACATACTGTAGGCTATATGGGGGGGGGGGGGGTAAGTAATTTTTGG
Organism: Gymnoscopelus microlampas; assembly: GCF_963454915.1. Lineage (NCBI taxonomy): Eukaryota > Metazoa > Chordata > Actinopteri > Myctophiformes > Myctophidae > Gymnoscopelus > Gymnoscopelus microlampas. The sequence continues at coordinate 19,335,332 of NC_139958.1, forward strand.
TGGTGCTACCTACTGAAAAGTTAAGTGGCACCAGTGAAAAAGTTACGTCTGGAGCCGTGACCCCATCCCAGAACTAACTGTATCTACGTAAACACACCATGTCTTTCTAGACAAGACTCACTCTGCATTGGAGCTCCTTCACATGCGCCTGTCTCTGTCTCTTCTGCCCCCACCTCCACCTGACGCTGAAGCCCTGAAATCAAAGCAATCATGAGAATGTTTCTTCAGTAATGTGTCTTAATTATCAGTGCAACGGTAAATAAAACCGCAGTAAGGAAAAATAAATCCATTTTGTTTAGAACAAGAATTTGGAACTAAAGATGAGATGTGGTCATGACCAAAAGCACAAGGTCACAGGTACAAGCATAGATATAAATACCTAGATGCCTCATCCGGCAATGGCCGATGGACATTCTCAGTAATTAGCATACATGGTCGGCATTTTTGTTTCTTGGAGAAACTGGCCAATCACCGCGGGTCTTTCCCGTCACATGACAGAATCTACGGTGCGCTTGATGTGCTGCAGCACCATGCCCTGAGTGCACTGAAGAAACAACCCCAGAAGTCCCTGGAAAAACAAGGCTTTGATTGGCCTGTAGTGTCGCCGCCCATTGTAAAACAATAATGGATACTTCCGTGTTACTTCCTTGTAGCCGTCAAGGAAAATCTCATAAGGAAGTGTCATACATCACGTGGTTGCGTCCATAGAGATGCGCCATGACACTTTCGGTGGCATAACATCTACCAGAAGTTCAGTGAATACATTGCAGTGGATGAGAGCCTTCTGGACAGCTCGTATCAAACATTATTTTCTGAACGAATGCAACCTTTGTGTTTTGTCATGAGCTCAAAGACTGGAGTCCTCATGCACGCGCAGTCATTATCATACCTTCAGTGTAGAGTAGGCTATTATTTTAGAACACACCCCTCTAATTCCTCTTATTCTGATCAATCTGATTTTCTCATTTTCGTTGCAAGTTCAATATATTTCGCCTTCACATCTGCACAACTTGATGTAAAATTGTTTCTAAAACAGCCTGTTTGAAACAATTTGTCTATAGCGCCGCTGATACTGTACAGTATCAATTAGACTATCTTAGATTTATTCAATCATTTGACATTATATCTTAAAATCTATAGCCTAGTTTGACTATCGACCCAACACTAATACTGATGAGCTCAGCCACTTATCATTATTCTACTGATGCTCTGCGAAGAGATCAAACGTGACATGTTTAGCCTAGATGTTGGTCCGATCGTTAAAGTTGATATTTGAATTAAAACGTTACTTTGTTTAGCTGAACATAAGCTGGCATATATTGCAGCTGTTCTGCAAAAAGGAATGGTCAAAACTACCCAAAAATATGTGAGCCAAACTTGTGGAAACATATTCAAAAATACTTTTTTCAATAGGGCTGTAACATAAGAAAATGTAGGAAAAGTGAAGCATTCTGAATACTTTCCGGACTGACTGTACGTAAACACCCCATCTTTCTAGACAAGACTCACTCTGCATTGGAGCTGTTTGAGAACCCCCTGTCTCGGTCTCTTCTGCCCCCACCTCCACCTGACGCTGGAGACCTGAAATCAAAGCAAACATCAGAATGTTTCTTTAGTCATGGGGCTTGATTCTCGGTGCAACGGTAAAAAAATAAATAAATAAAATAAAATGCAGTAAGGAAAACTGGAGGGAAAAAAAAGAAAAAACAAATCCATATTGTTTAGAAGAAGAACTTGGAATTTAAGATAATTTAAGCTCAGTTATTAATGGCCAGACAAGACCCCTATTCCAGAATGAACTGTATCAATGTAAACACACCATCTTTCTAGACAAGACTCACTCTGCATTGGAGCTGTTTGAGAACCCCCTGTCTCGGCCTCTTCTGCCCCCACCTCCACCTGACGCTGGAGACCTGAAATCAAAGCAATCATGAGAATGTTTCTTTAGTAATGTGTCTTAATTCTCAGTGCAACGGTAAATAAAACAGTAAGGGAAAATAAATCAATTTTGTTTAGAACAAGAATTTGGAACTAAGGATGATGTGCTCTGTGCTGAAGTGTGGGTCATGACCAAAAGCATAAGGTCACAGGTACAAGCAGCCGAAATGAGTTCAGTCACCCGAAAGACTTGGAGTACTGCTACTGCTCACTTCTTTGTGTCATCATTTCCAATTTCACTTGTTTATCCTGTATGAGTCATCTCTGATTGGATAACATTGGTATCTGACCATAACATGCATGTTCTGTTTACTAAACACCTGGAGACAGGGAGACCCCTGTTACTGAACACTTCATAGTAATTATTGCCATCCGAATATAGATATGTTTATCTTTTAATAAACAAAATCACTTACTGCACAATTCTTTAAAAAATAGCAGTAGCTATAGAATAGCAGTGTTCCTTCATGATTGACTAAATTAGCTTCTCAATTCTATATTGTATGTCCCAGCAAAGTTGTTAGAAGCCAATTTAAGATAAGGGTTAGCATTAAACAACAAACAAAAAGGGTTTTGTGTGTGTGTCTTCCCCGAGTAGAACTGAAATTCTTACCAGTTGGATTTTGAGGTCGGGGCTATTTTGTAGCCGCTCCTCCAGGTTTTCTAGGGATTGGGTATCAGCTAATGGCAGCAGATTTGGTTCAACACCTATGAGAATGAGAAAAGCTTTATCACATCACAGGTTTGCAGGTGTAAAACAGTGGGTGTATTTCCATAAAGAAAGGGAAGAAGATGGAGCAAGGGGAAGAGAGATACATTTTAAAAAACAACAATGCATCTACATATTTACACAAGAATAAAGTAACTTTATTCTTTTAAGCCTTAGTCAATTTAAGACATTTAATGAATAGAGTAACATCCTCGCCTTTATTCCAACAGTCGATTCATTTGTGGATTATACAGTGAGCTGCACGTTTTCATTTTTTTCCTCCTTTTTAAAAAGGCAGTGAGCTTGTAGATCGGCGGTAGTGACGTGGCGCATCTAGTGAAAGCCGGAATTACACAATTTACATGTAAATAGGAAGTAAACGAGGGGGGGGAATGGCGTTCGGCCACAGATGGGATTAAAGCACTTCTTTATTGAAAAATATGAACTAATACATTGCACAAATACTCTGGACACCTACTTAACATTTGGGGCAAGCACCTTATGTTTTGCATTTCTACATGTTTGGAGACATACAGCTCCAGGTTTTACCGGTGACATTTCAGGGCAAACTGGGGGTGTGGTCACTAAGACTCTCGTAGATACGAAAGTAAAAGTCAGATTTGATAAAATACATATACGATAGTCTTGATCTAAGGCTTTAGTGAAGCCACACTTTAGAGCGTTTGTCACCACGGTCCATATTTCAGTGACAGCATGCCTGTTGCTCACTCGCATCTAAACGCGGTGTGTGTGCGGTGCAGCGTAAATGAGTCACGCAGTCAAGTTAGATAAGTCCTGACAGATAGTCAAATACGTCTTTGATGATATATATGCCTTGTTTGAACGATTATTAGCACACCAAGGAAAAAGATAGCGCAGAGATGCAACAGAATCAACCAGATTGAACTTACTTGCTGTGAAAATAACAGCTGCTGATCAGACAGTAATGAACTTCTCCCATGCGCTGGAGTCATACAACCAATGACAATCACAGCCCTGCAAGGAAAGAAATGTTTGATTAACTAACAATACAGTATATTCAAACTCTAATTTTGTTTACAGTTGTCATATTACAATTCACCTTAAAATAAGTTATAAGTAGCTATATCATATCAGTGGTTCTCAAAGATTTCCATGTCAATTGTATTTGGCTTCAGATTTGAAAAGGTTGTGCGCCAAGGAACCCCACAAGAGAAGTGTATTTACACCTGGAGGAACCATCTCTAGAAACCCACTTTAAGAACCAACACATTAAATGTACAGTGGTTCTCAGGTGGGGTTCAGCAGGGACCCTCAAGATTCCAAATGGACCCTTACAGGCCTTTAACTCTGAGAGTACCAATTGAACCAAATGGACCCTTACATATCTGTAACTGTGAGTGTACACATGTAACCAAATGGACCCTTACATATCTGTAACTGTGTACACATGTAACCAAATGGACCCTTACATATCTGTAACTGTGAGTGTACAAATGGAACCAAATGGACCCGTACAGGTCTGTAACTCTTACAGATATGTAAGGGTCCATTTGGTTCCATGTATACTGTCAGTTACAGACCTGTCAGGGTCCATTTGGTTACATGTGTACACTCACAGTGTACAAATGGAACCAAATGGACCCTTACGTGTCAGTAACTCAAGAGTGTACCAATGGAACCTTACCTTTGACTTGCTTATTAAAAGTCCCCCCTGGCCTACAAAGCCCTGCAATATAAGTAAAATAAATATAGATTATTGAGGCAACTTCATGATAAACAGTAGAAAAGGCCACACACCTATGTATTCTATATACAAAAGGCAAGATACTTTTGTTTTAATAGCATGTTGTCTTTTAAAACGTCCAAACAAACGGTTTGTGTTTACAAGGAAATACCTGTTACACTACAGGCTAACTAACCAACAGAATCTTACATTATGTGCAGCATATGTTGAGTCACAACGTTATTTCTCAACCATTAATGTTCGGACGTGATCTAAATAATTATAAATGCATAAACATACCTCTTTTTGCTGTTCTGTGTTCTGTCGACGTCTCCCAAAGACAATCTCAGTCACAGCTGCTGCTGATTAGACCAGCTGAGCTGGTTATCCCATGCGCTGGAGTCATGCAACCAATGAGAGCACAGGACACGGGGGTGTGTTCTGAGGGACGACCAATGAGCGCAGGTTTTATCGGTTGTCAGGGAAACCATCACGACCAATCACCGCAGGCTCTTGTCTCTCAGGCAATGGGAATAGAGTTGGAGGGTTTTCATTTTTTGGCATCAAAATATACTTCAGTACTCAAAGTAAAAGTACTCATTATGCACAATGTCCCATTTTACAAGTTATCATGTGTATAAAATCCTTTGGAAATAGCAGATCTACAAGCTCACAACGCGTCACAAAGCGATGTGTTGTGAGCTTGTAGATCACAGTGGTGTAAAGTTAATAAGTGTATTTACTCACTGTACTAAAGTAACATTTTTAGGTATTTTTTTTTTACTGGAGTATTTCCCATTCTCAATACTTTTACTTCTACTCCACTACAACTTAGAGACAAATAATGTACTTTTACTCCACTACAATTATTTGAAAACTTTATACTTAGTTACTTTGCAGATATAAATTATAATGAAAATAGCAGATCTACAAGCTCACAACGTGTTGCATTGGCGCCGTGTTGTGAGCTTGTAGATCTGCTATTTTCAAACATTTTAGTACTTTTACTATTGATACTTTAAGTATTTTGATGCCAATACTTTTGTACTTTTACTCAAGTAACAATTTGAACACAGGCCTTTTACTTATAACAGAGTAAAAGGCTCTGTCATGTCATTTAACTGGGTACCCCTGGAACCCCCTCAACCCAGTTTGAAGGGTCCTTGATGATCTGCCTTACTTTTTACTGCATGTAGAGACACATATTGGTGTGGTGGGTGATTTCGGTAGCTTTATTGTTTAATGATTCTTGTGAGTTGTTGTTTTTAACTTTTTTTGTGATGTGTTGAATGTGAGAACTGATTCAATACTGTTAAACTGTCCTTGTTATTAAAATCATTCAGACTCCTCAGGAGGAACATGCGCTTTTGGGTCTTATACTGACACTCAGCTTCAGGGAGAACCATGCATGTCCACAAGTGGTCAGAGAGCGCTTGTCACCTGCATATTTAAAGAATGACAGTCCATTGTTATTGCATGTGATTTTGTTTGTGTTTATGGAGAAGAGAATGTGGCAAGACACCCTGTGGGACCCCGGTATTTAAAACAATATTACAGGATGTCAAACCATTACATGCTGGAGTCTGTCTGAGTTACAGACCCATGTGGAAACCCCTCAAAGGAGGGTTTTGAGTTTTGATTTATTCATAGTTGACAGCCAATCAGGAGTCCAGTCCCACATGTGTGGGTTCTCAAAGCCTGTTATGGAACAGGTGTTCAAACTCTGAGTCATGTGTCATTTTTTACAGAGACAGCCGTGTTGCAGTGCCGTTTTGGAGTATAAGAATTACATATTTTCATAAGGACTTTGTTGCTTAGCTCATGTACAGCTGATGTTCAGGATACTGGCAAGTGCATGTGAGTATCAGTTCCACGTACAGTTCCATTGGAGAGTGTCTGCACTACTGTTTCTTCTTCAGGAGTGTTTGTCATCACTGCCATTCACTTTGCTGCATTATCCACGTTACATTCGTGGTGAACGGCTTTGTGCAATGGAGCGAGGTGGGCCACCTCCCACTCAACCCCGGCAAGACTAAGGAGATGCCGGTGGATCCCCGAAGAAGCAGGAAAGGTCCCACCAGTACCCAGCATCATCAAAGGAGAGTCGGTGGAGCTGGTGGACAGCTACAAATTCCTGGGCGTGCACCTAAACAGCTCGCTTGACTGGTCCGATGATGCCAATGCACTGCACAGCAGAAGAAAGAGCAAGCTCTTTTCACTCAGAAGGCTCAGAGGGTTTGGGGGGGCGGGCAGGATCGTGGGTGCCCCCCAGGAGGGGATGGAAGAGGTTGCCATGGTGCGAAGAGCAAAGACATCCACATCCAAAACACAGCCAAATCTGGCAAACAGATCTGGCCCAGATCTGGCTCACTTATGGCAAGCCGGTTCCGGCATGACAAAAAAACGGACCGTGCGAGGCACCGCGCTACGGGCGCTAAACTGTAGTCAAAATAAACTAAACTACGTCGCTACTCACATAAACAAAGGTTCTTATGCGTCCTTCAATGTCGGAAAGTGTCAGAACTCTTAGCACATCCCCATTGACTTTCAGTGGTAGTGTGCTGAGTTCCGACATGACATGGTAGTTCCGACATGGCATGGTTTGTTTTCTGCTCAAAATAGTCTATTTTACAGTGTGGGTGGGGTGCTGAGAGGTTACCCACCCCGGAGAATACACTTTCAAGGTCCACATGTCGAAGAGTCCTTGAGCAAGATCTGAACCTTATTGCTCCTGGTACGCAGGTTGCTGCCTTGCAGCCTTTTTAATCCAAGGGACTTGGATAAAAAAGGTGCCATATAAATGCACCATTTACCATTTAGGATTCAACACATCCAAGCCAAAGAGACCCCATATATGGATATAGCTGACCTGTTTTGACATCACAGTGTGACTCAACCAGCTCAGCAGAAGGGTATACATGCCAAAACGCCCATGTGCAAGGGCTCATGTGCATGCACCCATGTGCGCGAGATCGCCCTTTAGGGCTTGTTAATTATAAGGCTAATCTGGGCCAAATAAGCCCATAAACACATACAGGCCAGATAGAAGTAAGGCTAACCTGTGTGCCAGATACAAAAATGATAAATGAAATGAACCCAAAACACCTGTGGGCCAGATACAAAAATGCCCAATGTGGGCCAAATGAACCCAGAACACATGTGGGCCAGATACAAAAATGTCTAATGTGGGCCAAATTAACCCAAAACACCTGTGGACCAGATACAAAAATGCCCAATGTGGGCCAAATGAACACAAAATACATGTGGGCCAGATACAAAAATGCCTAACGTGGGCCAAATGAACCCAAAACACCTGTGGGCCAGATACAAAAATGCCTAACGTGGGCCAAATGAACCCAAAACACCTGTGGGCCAGATACAAAAATGCCCAATGTGGGCCAAATGAACCCAGAACACATGTGGGCCAGATACAAAAATGTCTAATGTGGGCCAAATTAACCCAAAACACCTGTGGACCAGATACAAAAATGCCCAATGTGGGCCAAATGAACACAAAATACATGTGGGCCAGATACAAAAATGCCTAACGTGGGCCAAATGAACCCAAAACACCTGTGGGCCAGATTGTAAAATGCCTAACGTGGGCCAAATGAACCCAAAACACCTGTGGGCCAGATACAAAAATGCCCAATGTGGGCCAAATGAACCCAAAACACATGTGTGCCAGATACAAAAATGTCTAACGTGGGCCAAATTAACCCAAAACACCTGTGGGCCAGATACAAAAATGCCCAATGTGGGCCAAATGAACCCAGAACACCTGTGGGCCAGATACAAAAATGTCTAATGTGGGCCAAATGAACCCAAAACACCTGTGGACCAGATACAAAAATGCCCAATGTGGGCCAAATGAACACAAAATACATGTGGGCCAGATACAAAAATGCCTAACGTGGGCCAAATGAACCTAAAACACCTGTGGGCCAGATTGTAAAATGCCTAACGTGGGCCAAATGAACCCAAAACACCTGTGGGCCAGATACAAAAATGCCCAATGTGGGCCAAATGAACCCAAAACACCTGTGGGCCAGATACAAAAATGCCTAATGTGGGCCAAATGAACCCAATCTATACTCGGCCCATATGCGGCTTGCCATCATGTAACCGGTGCCATCATTGCCAGACCTGGCTCACATCCGGTCCACATACCACTTGCCGGAGTGATATTCTGCCGGAGGTCTGCCAGACTGCCGGAACGAAAACGGCATTTGGGCCAGACCAGTCTGCATAGGTTTTGCTATGTGGGTTGTAGATTGGCTATTTTCAAACGGCCGAAATATATATACGGCTGAGGTGTTTAGCGTGTTTTGTAATAATAATGAAAATCTGCAAAGTAACTAGTAACTAAAGTTTCGAGGACACAGCGCTGACCTCCTGAGCAACCTCCCTTCACCGCATTCACTGCATGGACAAAATGAAAGCACCCCGAAGCCAGCTGTGTTCAAAATGAGAGGAGGATTGGTTTTCTACTTTGTTTTTGTCTCACTTTTTGCACTCTGTTGTGCCTCCTGAGGTGTCACCACCTCCCGGCCGTGACACAGAGCGAACTGTCTATAATAAGCCAGTATAACAGAACATTCTGAGGGAGAACAAACACAACAAAATTACTGATTGTCTTTACTGCTTGCTTGTCTTGTTTTTGTGGAATTTTCTTTTCTTTTTACTTTTTACTGTTTTTTTTTTGCCAACAACATGACTAACGCAAGTTAGGCAAGTACTTTTTTTCACAGCACTGTATATATGTAGTTTGCAGCATTTGTTCTCAAAGGGGTCCTTGTGGGAGGGGTTTTAGGGGGTCCCCAGCAAAAGCAGTTAATGTAGCATCGCAATAATTTTAACCACTTTAACCTTTTATACTTTGGCTATTTTTCAAAAATCTTGAACATTATTGAAAACATTTTACACAAATTCTTCTTCTGAGGGTCCCTGGCACAGCGTGTTTTCAGATGGGGGTCCGCGGGCCAAAATATTTATCAATTTGGGGGTCCTTGACATGACAAAAAGTCTGGTTTACCGTATGGGGAAACTGTGCATAGTGAAACTAAGCTACAAATGTTCATATGTTTCCAAATGAATGTGGTCGCCTATAGCTACAATGATAGAGTTGGGGGGGTATTTGAGCGTCATCGCTTTCACAAGGTCAAATCACTTTTGTCTAAACTTGGCCTGCACTTGAAATAGTGATGAATAAAGCAACTACTTTTATCAAGAGTCTGCTGTAGGAATTAAATAATTCAGGGGTCAAAAATGCACCCGTCATTGTGATTACCTCTATTGCTAAAAACGGTCTAGCAAATGATTTATTTATTATTGTAACCATCACGTATAATATAATACATACAGTATGTGTGGATTCATACATTTATGTATTTGTAAGAGTGTAGAATATTGTAGTTGCTTGTACTTTTTCATGCTCAATGCGTTTCGGTACAGCAAAACGTCATAATCCCCCACTTCCATTTTCCTCTGTGACGCGTTGATCTGACTCATGCTTTTCTGACACGGTTCTCTGGGCTTTGGGCTGACAAGTTGGGATGGGCTATTTTGGGCCCCTAACCTTTTTAACCCATTCCGACCGGGAGCGCATCTCTGTCATTTTTTCTATTTCTTTGGGCTAGTAAAAAATACAGATCTACAAGTAGATTGTAGATCTATTTATATATATTTTTAAACATTTTTAACTCAAATCTTTGCTTATGAGGATTCTACAAATGTCTGTTTTGTTGTCTGTTTTGTATTCGTGTATGTATTTGGCAGTGGACCCCCATCTCAAAATAGTTGTTCCAGGGACCCCCAGAAGTTGCAACAGAGTTAAAAATGTTCGCTTTAAAAATTATAAAATTTTCACTATTTTTCAAAAAATAGCAGATCTACAAGTTCATAGAGCTATGAGCTTGTATATCTGCTATTTTTGAATGGCCAAAGAAACCTTAAAATGCCACAGATATGTGTTCCCGGTCTTCATGGGTTAAAAAAAGCTCTTAAAATAGAATAGTATGTGTACTGTACTTGCATTGGGAAATATGTTCTTATCTATTATACAATTTGACTGTGTAAAAGCACAGCCCATATTGTCGCTCCCACACTAAGTGCTATATATACAAAGTCACTAGGATAGCAGGAAAACATCAAACCTAGCTGTCTAACCACGATATCTAAATAAAATGCTGCATCTTCAACTTCAACTTCAACTTCAAGTCTATTGTCACATCACAAGTTTGCACCGGGTGTAAAGGAGTGGGTGAAATGCCTTTGTGCAAGCTTCTTACCAATTCCTGTTATATTGTTAAATAAAGAATACAAATAAGAGTAGAAATAAAAAAGTATATGTGTACAGTAGGTACAAGGCACAAGAATGGTACTCTGATACAGTATGTGATCAAATATACAACGAGTCAAATATACTGTGTTCCAGACAGTCTATACTGCAAACTATAAAATATGAAATATACAAGGTTATGAGGTTGTATGTGCGGTCGTACTGTATTACAGGACATGAGTGACAGAATATGTCCGTGTGGGTCCAAAATAGCAGTGGTGGAAAAAGTACTCAAATGTTTTACTTAAGTAAAAGTGTCAATACTGCAATGTAGCCCTCACACGTATAGTAATGCAAGTACACACACACACACACACACACACACACACACACACACACACGCACACGTGCACACACACACACACACACACACACGCACCTTTCCCACAATCGCACGCAACTCACACACACAATTCATCACCCGATTTCATTTTTCATTCCTCTTGGTTTGCCGGATACAATTGATATTAAATGTGATTCTTGCAACGAGCGGGCCCCGTTCATATCTCTGTGTGCACAGACGCTGTATATCCCGACTCGTGCTCCTTTACCTTTCTGCATCTCTCCCCCCCACCCCTTCTCCTCCTCCTCCTCTCTGCCTTATAGGGAAAATATAGTGAGAATTGTGTGTGTGAACTCCAGTCGCCCTGCATATTATTATACCAGAGATGGCACTGTGGGGTGGTGTGCAGTAGAGAGGTCCCTACAAGCCCACTGGCTACGGTACGGTTACATAGATGGATACTTTATATACGCTTACATGAGAACAAAAATAACCCCCCCATCCACACTTAACCCTTTACGACCGGGAAACGCATCTGCGTCATTTCAAGATGTCTTTGGGCTATTCGAAAAATAGCAGATGTACAAGCTCGTAGCGCGGCACCGGGTGCCGCGCTACGAGCTTGTAGATCTGCTATTTTAGAAAAATCGTGAAAATGTGTGCAAATCTTTGAATATATACTTTTTTAAAGCGAACATTTGTAAAATATGTTGTTCCAGCTAGGGATCCCCAAAAGCAAAGGTTGGAGTTACAAATGCTCGGTTTATAAATATATATATTCAAAGATTTGCACACATTTTCCCGATTTCTTTTCAAAAATAGCAGATCTATGAGATTGTATATGTGCTATTTTTTGTGTGAATATATATCGTTTTAAAGAGAACATTTGTTACTCAAATATTTTGCTTCTGGGGGGTCCCTGGAACAAAATATTTTGAGATGGGGGGGTCCACTGGCCAAATACATATCATCTTGGGTGGCCCTTGACATGAAAAAGTTCAGCCTCAGGTCTTAATGGGTTAATTTTATCCCTTTTCCTACTGTCTCTTTATGTGCCTATAACCCCCCCCCCCCCCCCCCCCCCCCCCCACACACACACATACACACACATACACACACACACACACACACACACACACACACACACACACACACACACACACACACACACACACACACACACACACACACACACACACACACACACACACACACACAGACAGAGACATGTCTCAGTCTGCTCTGAGTGAAGGCTCAGGCACAGTGTAACAGTATAACAACACTATATTCTCCACTGGAAGCAGCAGCACTATGCCTCCCGCTGTATGTACAGTGCCTATAATAGAAATAGTACAGTGGCACATATACTGTAGGAATAGGATGCTTGACAACGTAACACCTAGTGCATTACTCCATGCCTACGTTTTTTTATTTTAACCCATTAAGACCTGGAACTGTGTCATTTTTTGATTTGAGCTAAAAAGCATTATTTTACACTTTGGGCTATTCAAAAATAGCAGATATACAAGCTCATAGCGCGGCACCGAGTGCCGCGCTACGAGCTTGTAGATCTGCTATTTTTGAAAAATCGTGAAAATGTGTGCAAATCTTTGAATATATATTAAAGCGAACATTTTTTACTCAAATCGTTGCTTCTGGGGGGTCTCTGGAACAAAATATGTTGATGGGGGTCTGCGGCCAAATACATATCATTTTAGGGGTCCTTGACATGAAAAAGATTGAGCACCACTGATATAGAAACATACGTTTTTCAGAAAACTGTTGGGATTTAGGAGACATGTAGAATCGGCTTCAGGTCTCAATGGGTTAAATAAGGAAGGTACAGTATAACCTGAACTGGTGCCAAAAAAAGGGCTAATCTTTTTCTTTTCTTTTTCAAGAATCCACGCATTTGCATTGACAAAGCATTGGCAGATTCCGCCCCAGAGGTAAAATAAAAGTGTGGTGGGACCGTGCCCTAACAGAGTGTTTCTACATTGCAGTATTGATACTTTTCAGTGGTGTAAAGTACTACTTATGTACAATTTTGAGGTATTTTCACTTTATTTACTTAAGTACAGACATTTTTGCACTTTTTCCAGCACTGCCCAGCACATGGTCAGAGGTGAGTTCCCCTTCCCTCCAGGATCTATAGGGCAGGTGGTGCGTAGCCACGGCTAAGTAGATTATCAAGGACATTAACCACCATCAGCCTCTGGGCTAAGGGACAGTTTCCACAGCTATAGGGCTGCTGAACAGGCATTGAGCTAGGGTTGGGAAATTAACCTGAAAATATATCAAAACCGATATTTAGAACCAATAACTGACTTAATCTTAGTTGTGTACTGTAGGTTAATCAAATAATCAAGGAGGTGGTATTTTTTTATATATTTTAAATTTCTTAAATACAACCGGACAAAACATTTTTACATTATATATTCATAAAGGATTTTTTTATAATCAACTAAATGTATGTATCTGATTAACTACTTAACCCTGATTTATACGTCATTGTACAATTGTGGCATACAAACATAGTGAAAATAGCCGATCGACAAGCTCACACTGCATCACATCGTGACACGATGTGAGTTGTGAGATTTACTATTTTAACTTTATTTGAATTCATTGTTCATCAATCGTAATCAAGGCAAAAGTTTGAAATGATCGTGATATTGATTAGAAGTCATCTCGCCCACACAACGAGCCCTGTCACACTTGTCTGTGCATACTGTATTCACCCATATAGAGTGCCTATACCTCCCACACTTTTACCTAACCTTTTCTCTTCACTTTTGCTCACTATTTTGCTGTGGTTGCAAGTTACTAAGTACTTTTACTCAACTACTGTACTTAAGTACAATTTTACTAGTAGTACTTTTACTTCTACATAGGATAATAGGATAATGGGTAGGGCACCAGCAAAAAAGGGCCCAATTGTGAGGACCATTTTCCTGGCCTTCGCAAGAGAAATGGCTGTTTTATGGTTTTAAAAAGGGTTATAGGAATAGGATTGCAATTAGGAGACGATTCAGACTGGTGTTAGGGTTAGAATTAGACATTTTAGAGATTAGCTTTAGGGGTTGGGATCGGAGTTATATACCTGAAGTAATTGGGTGCCTGTGTCGTGCACCAGTTTTAGTTTTGGGGTTAAACAAGTTTTAGGGTTTTACAAAAAAAATGTAAAAAAAATCATAAAGTCACCGTTTTAAGGTGTTGATGTCCTCACAAGTATAGTACAAAGTTTGTATTACAAACGTGATGTGTGTTTGAGAGAGAGAGAGGGGGAGAGGGAGAGAGAGGGTGAAGGAGGGGAATACAGTGAGAGATAATAATTGTACCGTTAGGCGTTTTTGTTACACAACAGTTATCATCCCACGCAACAAGCCTCTGCATTCTGCCACCTGCACACATTTAAAATGCTAATGATTAAAGTTTTGCCATTGGCTTGGCTTTGACTTTAACTGTGTGTGTGTGTGTGTGTGTGTGTGTGTGTGTGTGTGTGTGTGTGTGTGTGTGTGTGTGTGTGTGTGTGTGTGTGTGTGTGTGTGTGTGTGTGTGTGTGTGTGTGTGTGTGTGTGTATGTATATATGTATGTATGTGTGTGTATATATATATATATATATACTGTATACTGTATATATATATATATATATATATATATATATATATATATATTTATTTATGGTTCACACAGTCTAGACTTGCTCCACATGTGGTATATGTTGTATTCAGACCACTGGCTGATCTGAACAACAGGGCAGCAGCGTACAAGTCATTTAAAAAAAATATTATTCATAATTTATCATTTTCCAAAGGACAAAAAAAGCTAACGACAAAATCTTAAGCCACCTGGCTCGCTGGTGTAGCGTTCCAGGCACCTATAGGCTCAGTGTAGCCTGACAGCGTGTCGCGGGTTTGAGTCCCGATCCCGACGGCTTTTGCTGCGTGTCACTCCCCATCTCTCTCTCCCCATTTCCTGTCAGCCTATAATTGTCCTATCAATAAAGGCATACAAGCCCCCCAAAATATCATAAGCCACAAGATAACTTGACATCATACACTATGACGACCACTTTCACAAATGTGAAAATAAATCCACAAACTCACAGCAAGTCACGTAATACAGCAGTAGTTCTCAAAGTGAACTACTGCACGTCGCCGAGTGCAGCGCTATGAGCTTGTAGATCTGCTATTCTTAACCATTAAGTGAAAATATTTGAATATGTATATTTTTTTTTTAAAGGGAACATTTGTAACTCAAATCTTTCCACACACACACACACACACACACACACACACACACACACACACACACACACACACACACACACACACACACACACACACACACACACACACACACACACACACACACACACACACACACACACACACACACACAGGGGAAGGAGGACTCGTTCTCCCCTTGGGGCCACAGACCACCCAGTGGGCCCTGGCTGCCACACACACAGAACGCCAGGTGCCCACAGTGCCCCCGGGGGATAGGAGTGGGGGGGAGGGGGGTGTATTGTACAGAATAACGTTGGTGATGCATGAGCCTACCAATCCTACCACAGCCATGATGCTAGTACATCTCACCAACATCAGGGTCCTTTTCTTAATTTACTGTATGGTGGTGTAATATAAGCAGTGGTGGAAGAAGTACTACATTGTTTTACTTAAGTAAAAGTATCAATACAGCACTGTAGAAAACTAAGTTAACTAAATGTCCCATTTCACAATTTTCAAAAACATTAAATATGTACAAATATTTAGAAAATAGACAATCTACAAGTTCTACAGTTTCAAATAGCTTAAGTTTAAATAGGGCTGATGTGGTTAATGCGTGTTTTGTAACAATAATCTAAATTCACAACTAAGTAACTAAAGTTTTCAAATAATTGTAGTGGAGTAAAAAGTGCAATATTTGCCTCTGAGATGTAGTGGAGTAGAAGTAAAAGTGTGGAAATATTGGAAATACTCCAGTAAAGTAAAAATACTTCAAAACTGTACTTGAGTACATACATACTTAGTTACTTTACACTTCTGAATAGGCTATAAGCCCTATTTATGACCTTCATTTTGACCATGTTAAATATCACACTGTTGGACATGGATGTTGAATGGTTCAATATTGAGCCCTAATGATCCGCAGCCAGGGATGAACCAGTGTCCATTCCCTTTGTAATGTGATGGGGATGGAGATAAATGGTGCATTTATATGGAGCCTTTAGCCAGAGCGCTTCACAGTGTGCCTGACATTCACCCCCACACACACACACACACACACACACACACACACACACACACACACACACACACACACACACACACACACACACACACACACACACACACACACACACACACACACACACACACACACACTCATTCACACGCAGACGGCAGAGGAGACCATGCTCGGCACCGACCCGCTCATGGTGGCGAGCAGTTCGGGGGTTCATTGTCTTCCTTACTCGAGGACACTTTGACACTAACCCAGGGGGGACCCAGGGATCGAACTGGGAACTGGTAACGATTCCCAAGCGCCCGCTCTACCTCCTGACACACTGCCATTACAACATTTACAGGGAAGTAGACTGGATAATGGCCACGGTATGCGCCGTGTTGGAAAAGGTTTTTTTTTTTTAAGAAAAAACTTCAAAGTATCCATACCGCAATGTAGAAATACTCTGTTACAAGTAAAGGTCCGGAATTCTAAATTTACTTCAGTTAACCCATTAAGACCTGAGGCGATTCTTAAAAATGTTTTCTAAATCCTAACAGTTTTTTGAAAAAAAATAAAAAAATATATTTTTCAAGATTTTTCAAAAATAGCAGATATACAACCTCATAGCGCGGCACTCGGTGCCGCGCTATGAGGTTGTATATCTGGTATTTTTGAATAGCCAAAGAAATCTAAAGTGACACAGATGCGTTCCAGGTCTTAATGGGTTTAAGTACCAAAAATAAAAGTACTCATTATGCAGAATGTCCTGTATAACAAGGTATCATATAAAATGTATACAAATATTTTGAAAATTGCAGATCTACAAGCTCGCATCGCGATACCACTGGTTATGCGCAGTCGCACAACATCGGTGCATACTGAAAATAGCAGATCTACAAGCTTGCTACGCGCTGTGAGCTTGCAGGTCTTCTATTTGTGCCGTACGACAGCGCCGTTCGACGAGGTATCAATCGGTATTATTCAACTCAACATCACAGCACAGGGTGTACAGGTGTAAAAAGAAAACTGCGGGTGAAAATATTTGTCGTACAGTATACAAGCTCCATCATTTGCAGTTTCAAGAAAGGCGGAAAGAAATGGAGAAAGGAACAGAAAGACCGATGTGTGAATATGAGCGTTGTAAAATATATGCATACATAATGTGCATGATACATACATAAGGTGTGGGGATATAAAAAGCAATGGAACGAATAACTTATACTGTATGTTATATTGTCGCTGTCGGGAGAAACCTCTTATCTCCATACTCGTAACTTTGTGTTTTTTCTTAAATTAACGCCTTACTTGATCACACTACAGCGTAGGGACGTTAACAATTCATCTATAATCGATTAATTGATGTTAAGAATGTACTCGATTAAATCATACATTTTCTGACCACTGCAGAGGGGAGGTGTGTGTGTGTGTGTGTGTGTGTGTCTGTGTCCAGCTGATGCTCGTTGACACTTGTTAATGTTACATACATCAAGGCAATTACGTTTCTGCACTCATTTTCGATTTCGGACAAGAATTTTCTTTTTGGTCTTAACTCATTTTCTGCTAATAACGCATATATGCGTTCTATAGAGTCCATCACTTGCCTGCCAATAACGCATAAATACGTTTTTTTACATTTAAAAAAAAAAAATTGACCCAAAGACCAAGGAGATATGATTTTTCGAAGATCTAGACTCCTATCCACTTCCTTGTTAACTTAAAACTTAAAAATTCTGTATCTCGGCTCCTGAGTACTTTTTTAATTTCAATGAAAAATCTCTGGCAGACAGCAAACAGCAAAAAATCTGAAATAATTCAGGCAGGTTAAGTGTTAAAAAGCGCTGCTTATCCATTAATCGATCAATCGATAATTTGCATCCTTACTACAGCGTCACACAAATGTGTGATGATGTTTTTGAATTTGAATCCTGAATCCTGAATTGATTGATCGATTGAATACTTTATTTAGAAGGTTGCAGAGAAAAAGCACATGGAAGTACAGTTTACAATACAAGGTCAGCTAAAATGGATCGCTCAATTCATGGAGAAAAGCAACAGTTTTGAACATATGAGGTTTCCACCGCGACAGAGACGATATATAGCTGAGACAGTCACTCGTCTGGTAGAAAGCATCCATCAGTTTGCCATCAGGGTCATGTTTAGATGCCATTAGGATTCTCCTTGGATGGGATTTCTTTTTCCATTCAAGATAGATCTCGGCTGCGAATGGTGTAGAAATCAAGACTTTCCTCTCAAGGCCAAACTGCACGTTCATCTCATGGAATGGTATAATAACTCTGGCCCTTTATATCCTATACAATCTCTGTGATATTTCGGTGCGGCTATTTGCCATTGATATTGCCTGCAGTTAAATGGAAATTTTGAACCTTAATCCCACTGTTCTGGTGTGAGGGATAATTTATGCCGTGGGGGGGAAAAAACATACCCTATGTATTCTGTGTATTTCTCAAATACACAGAAGGCCTGTCCGACTAAGGATTTATATAGTCGACTCTGATTGGCCATTTTTTTATTTATTTTTTTGCATGATTCGACTGAGATTGTCAGTCGAATCAGTCTGATTCGACTGACAATCTCTCATTCGAATCATGCAGAAAAGATGTTATGCAATAGAGGAACATTCCATTTGGGTTGTAGGGGTGCTTAATGTCTGATTTAACATATACTTGCTTGGTTTCTCCCAATAAATCATGAAGTATATCCAAACTATTAGGTAATTAATACTACAAATTAGGCCAAATCTCAGTCGAATAGGGCAAAAATTCGACTAAGAGATTGGCAGTCGAATCAGACTCGATTAGTCGACTATTCGAATAATCGAGGTCAGGCCTAATAGAATCTTGCAAAAATCTTGACATACAGTATAATGATGTCAAACGCTTTGTTTCGTGTCATGGTGTGTATGGAATGTGCGGCCAATGATAATATATTATTCCGTATTGGACAAGATGGGAGAGACCCCAGCGTTAATATAAACAATCATTTGTGCACTGCCTTTGCAACTTTGCAGAATACTCTACTGTGGATCAGAACACGAGTTTTGAGGAATGAAATCCTATCAAAGTAAAGAGTGACAAAGGACCCACAAGTCAAAAAGCTTGGTGTGGTGCTTTGTCAAAGAAACAGTCTCAAATGAGTCTTCAGTACCAGTGACCCGGGTCGGAAGCTGTTTGAGCCCAGGCTGGCAACCTCTCCGTCACCCATGATTGGTTTGAGTGCCACGCAGTCTGCCAGTGTGTCTTGATGCCTTGTCTTCCAATGGACTGTATCGTCAGACATCCAATCCACACAATACGATATAACTTGCCGGTATGTTTTAAGGCGCGGTTTATAGCATTTGTAGTGACTATTTATTATATGGGGAGGCAGTGTTTTAGTGCATTTACGGTCTGTAATTGGGTATACTGTACTAGCACGCCGTTTCTCTCTCGTCACGTGATGTTCCCCCCCAGGCCTACAATTACACTTGAATCAATGTCCTGAGTCGAGGAACCCACGCGCACACTCACACGCACACACATGCACGCACACGCACACACATGCACACACACACACGCACACGCACACACACACACACACACACACACACACACACACACACACACACACACACACACACATACACACACACACACACTACGCACGCACGCACGCACACACATACACACACGCGCGCGCACACACGCACACACTACGCACGCACGCACACACGTGCACGCGCACGCGCACACACACGCACACCCGCACACCCATACACACATACACACACACACACACACACACACACACACACACACACACACACACACACACACACACACACACACACACATACACACATACACACTACACATACTGCACACACTACACACACTGCACACACACGTACACCACGCTCACACAAACCACACAGAGACTCTCCGGCAGGGACTGTTTCATCGACGGCGTCAACTCCCGGGTCTAATCAATAATGCCCATGACAAGTTGCCAAATCGTCCTCCCCCCGCCCCCCCCCCCCCCCCCCCCTCCCAGCTGAATCATTTGTCAGGCTGGCGGCAGCTGCCACTGTAATAAGAGACTGTACCCCAAGTCTCAAGGTAAACATTTCTGATTGCTTCATTATGGCGCAACTTGGGTCTTTAACTCTGTATGCCAGTGCCGTTCTGCTAATACCTCTTTAATTCTTCATTTGGGGCTTGTTTCCCCTCGTTTTATGGCGGTGATAAAGTGGAGGGCTGTTGCCGAACGGCACTCTTGGGTGACATTGGGTGTTTTATCATTGTTACGCCTCGGCCGATGGGGCCCCCCCACTCTCATCAAGCATTCACTCAAACAACAGATATTAAAGCTATTAAGCATATTACACCACAATTGGTATCGGCTCCCAGCCGCAGCACTCATAAATCTCTGATCGTGCAGCACACAACAGCTTGGTGGACAAGCTCTCAAGGGCAATTAAGTTTGGAAAAGTTTTTGAGAGTATAGAGTGCTGCTGTTGCATGGAAACAGAAGAGTTTTATTGTCTAGTTATGAGGGGTTGATGATTTGATAAGGGCTTATTACATTGTCTGATTAGAGAGACGATTATGATCATAAGGTAACACGATCCACACGCGTTTGCGAGAGGACCCTCTCTGATTGACGTATATAATTGGCTTTAAGCCATTAAGAGCGGGAACGCATCTGTGTGTCATTTTAAGATTTCTTTGGGCTATTGAAAAATAGCAGATCTACAAGCTCATAGCGCGGCACCGAGTGCCGCGCTACGAGCTTGTATATCTGCTATTTTTGAAAATTTGTGAATATTTGTGCAAATCTTTGAATATATATATATGTTTTTAAAGCAAACATTTGTAACTCAAATCTTTGCTTCTGGGCGATTCTACAAATGTTTTCTAAATCCTAACAGTTTTTTGAAAAACATATGTTTCTATATCAGTGGTGCTCAAACTTTTTCATTTCAAGGACCCCCAAAATGATATGTATTTGGCTGCGGACCCCCATCTCAAAATATTTGTTCCAGGGACCCCCAGAAGCAAAGATTTGAGTTAAAAACTTAAAAAATATAAATATTCAAAGATTTGCACAAATTTTCATGTTTTTTCAAAAATAGCAGATCTACAAGCTCGTAGCGTGGCACTCGGTGCCACGCTACGGGCTTGTATATCTGCTATTTTTGCGTTCTCGGTTTTAATGGGTTAACTCGAAATGCCTTCCTCCTTCATGTCCAAATGTTTCATTCTCGTGCTAAAACAAATCGGTAGTTGAATTGATGTGAAACATTTGATGAGTGCTAGACGTGTTGTATTAAGGATTCAACGAGATATTTAATCTACATGAAACGTCCAACGGAGCGTAATTGGTGTCAAAAAGAAGCTAAAATTAGAGTGTGGCTGCCATAGAGAGAGGAATCTCACATCTCCCACAAGCCTGTTAATGTGGAGCTTATGCAGTGGTGGAAAGTAACCATGTACTGTACAGTACATTTTACTCAAGTGCTGTACTGTTATGTTGAGGTACTTTTGACTTTAGTTGAGTTGTTTTTATCATTTGTACTTCTACTCCACTACATCTCAGAGGCTTGTACTTTTTGCTAGTTACTAGTTACTTTGCTGATTTGTATTATTAATATAAAACCCTGTTCTATACCACAGCAACTGTATTTAGACGATCTACTTAGACAATCTACAAGCTCACAACACGTCGGAATGCGATGTAGTAATACTTCTAGTTTTGGTAGGCCTACTTTCACTGAAGTAAAATTTGAATACAGGACTTTTACATGTAACAGAGTGTGTGCGTGTGTGTGCGTGCGTGTGCGTGTGCGTGTGGTTGTGCGTGTGCGTTCATGTGTGCGTGCGTGCGTGTGTGCGCGCAGTGGTGGAAAGTAACTAGGTATGTTTACTCAATTTTCAGGTGTTTTTACTTTACTATTTATTTCCAATTTTCATTACTTTTACTTCTACTCCACTACATCTCAGAAGCAAATATTGTACTTTTACTCCACTACATCATTTGAAAACTATAAATTATTATATTTTAAAACATACATTAACCACTTCAGCCCTATTTTATACATAAGCTATTTGAAAATAGCAGAAATGTTGAAATGCGTTGTGAGCTTGTAGATCGGCTATTTTCAAACATTTTAGAAATGTGAGTACTTTTTCCACCTTTGTGTGTGCGCGCATGCTTGTGCTTGTGTGTGTGCGTGCGCGTGCGCGATTACTTCTTCCACCACTGAGCTTATGTTACCTCAGGAAAGCCACAGCTGGTGCATTCATTGCAGGGGGCTCTCGTTGCCTGACTACTAGCCAGGTTTGCCATTCAGCCCATTCTGTAGGAGAGAGAGAGAGAGAGATGTTAGTGATGTGGAAGCACTTGAACAAGTTCCCCTCTCTCTCTCTCTCTCTCTCTCTCTCTCTCTCTGTATTTTGTGCTGCTCTTCCTTTCAAGCCGTGGGTAATTATCCCATTTAGGGGCTGCTGCATTGGAACAGCGTGGCAACCACAGGCATTACAAAAGCACTGTGCTGTGCCCAATGTCATATTTTTTCCTCTCCGTTTATTTTCATTTCCGTCTCATCTGGCGCAGAGTGCTGGGCGGAGATGGGAAAGACTGATTCATGCGCAGCAGAAAAATAAAACTTAAATTGGCTTTAATCCCTTATACTAATACTGTGTAACTTTTTGAATGAAACTAAAGTTATTCTTTTGTATAATCTTTGTACTCTTTGTACTCTAATTGAGTATTTCCAATTTCCAATACTTTCACTTCTATTCCTCCACCACATCTCAGAGGCAAATCTTGTACTTTTACTCCACTACAATTATTTGAAAACTTGACTTAGTTACTAGTTACTTTGTTTGAATATTATTACAAAACATGCATTAACCACTTTATCCCTATATACTTAGCAGATCTACAAGCTCATAATGCGTCGCAAAGCGACGTGAGCTTGTAGATCTGCTATTTTCAAATGTTTTTTATACATTTTGAACACCTGTGAAACGGGACATTCTGCATAATAAGTATACTTTTACTTTTGGTACTTAAGTACATTTTGATGCCAATACATTTTCTCTAATACATTTTGAATACTTGGACTTTTACTTGTAACAGAGTATTCCTGCATTGCAGTATTGACACTTTTACTTGAGTAAAACATTTGAGTAGTTTTCCCACCAAAAATAACCATAAAACTAATAAGTACCTACCAATGGGTATAATGTTAAATTGTTTGGTCCCTGTACAAAATATAACTTCTCAACCATGACTGCTTTGTTATTTTAGGTATTACAAGATCATCTGCTCCATGTGTTACAGTACAATATTTCAGAGTCTTTCTTAGAATAATATGTTTGCTGTTGTTTGCAGACTGTTTGTTTATCCTGGTCTTTTATGTGAAGGCCTCACAGTAGGGACTTGACCTAACCAATTACAAACCTCTTTCCCCGGCAGTCCTTGACCTTAAAAGGTTGACACACGGTTGCTCGGAGGGGTTGCTTCTGTTGACAAGACAAACACAGAAATAAATACTGCTCGTCCTGTTTGAGAAAGAGAAACATTTTGTATTAA
Source organism: Gymnoscopelus microlampas (assembly GCF_963454915.1). Classification (NCBI taxonomy): domain Eukaryota; kingdom Metazoa; phylum Chordata; class Actinopteri; order Myctophiformes; family Myctophidae; genus Gymnoscopelus; species Gymnoscopelus microlampas. The sequence continues at coordinate 19,359,136 of NC_139958.1, forward strand.
CACGGACACGAATATGGTGGCTAAAAATGTCCCCAGACATTTCTGAGGTCTATCTCTTTATACTGTGTGTAATTTGAATCCCTTCTTGATTATGAAAAACGAGGCTGCTGGCTGAGACAGTTTCAGGCATTGACACTAGCAGCTGTCATTCCGTCAATGAGCACCTCAGATATTTAATACTGGAGGGATAGTATCAGAATCAGTTTTATTGTCACATCACGTTTATACAGGTGTATATCAGTTGGTGAAATTAGTTTTTGTGCAAGGCTCCATCTTTTCAACCACTTCATTTCAAACATTTTCAACCTTCTAAATCCAAACAGTTTTCTGAAAAACTGCTCAAACCTTTTCATATGAAGGATCCCCAAAAGTATATGTATTTGGCCACGGACCCCCATCTTAAAATATTTTGTTCCAGGGACCCCAAGAAGCAAAGATTTTAGTAAAAAATGTATATTCAAAGATTTGCACAGTATTTTTTGCAAAATAGTGACACGCACGCACGCACGCACGCACGCACGCACGCACGCACGCACGCACGCACGCACGCACGCACGCACGCACGCACGCACGCACGCACGCACGCACGCACGCACGCACGCACGCACACACACACACACACACACACACACACACACACACACACACACACACACACACACACACACACACACACACACACACACACACACACACACACACACACACACACAAATCCAAAATGACATAGATGCTTTTCCCGGTTTTAATGGGTTCAAGTATAAATGGTTGATAGAGAGTTGAGGTATGTCACTTTGGCAGCAGCACCTACCGAAGAGGGTCATATAACACAGGTTTAGACAGCGACTAATGTGGTGTATGTCTTGAAGCAACTATAACCCTGAATTACACTATTGAGTGAATATTCAAACACACAAACAAACAAACAAGAACAAAGAAATGTGTCACTTATCCTTTGTCCCTGATCCCTCGATCCCTTATGTTGTATTTCTCTATCTGCTGTAACACAGTAGTTCTTCTTATCGTTCATCTTCCACCTTTTCTCTTATCATTCATAGCAAAGAAAAAAGAAGGAGAAAAAAAGCCTTAGACTTTCTCTGAGAGACTGGGATCAAGAGAAACCCAGAGAGAGGTTCAAGTGTTTTATGTAAGCAAGGTGACTCAAAGCACTGAAAGCAGTGGTGGAAAGTAACTAAGTACATGTACTCAAGTACTGTTTCCGAGTACTTTCAATACTTTTACTTTTACTCCACTGCATCTCAGAGGCAAATGTTGTACTTTTTACTCCCCTACAATTATTTGAAAACTTTAGTTACTAGTTACTTTGTAGATTTGAATTATTATTACAGAACATACATTAACCACTTCAGCCCTATTTAAACTTTGGCTATTTGAAAATAGCCGATCTACAAGCTCACAACGTGTCGCGATGCGACACGTTGTGAGCTTATAGATCTGCTATTTTCAAAATATGTATTATACATTTTATACATGAAAATTACACAGTTGCCTTTTCCGGTTTTAATGGGTTAATAGCATCAGCTTGAATGGTAAAATGGAAGTGAAATACATTCTGCATAATGAGTACTTTATCTTTTGGTATATTTTGATGCCAATAATTTTGTACTTTTACTCAAGTAAATTTTGATTACCGGACTTTTACTTGTAACAGAGTGTTTCTACATTGCAGTATTGATACTTTTACTGAATTAAAGAACATTTTTATTTTTTCCACCACTGACTCAAAGTAGATCCAAGTGAATCGAGCATTGGCTTACATAACTTTATCCATCTCCCCAGTGTAGTCGCTGCCAGCTTCCCACCCATGCATGAACTTGGTCAGTTGTGTTCGTTTTGGGCGCCCGGCCAATTATGTTATGGGGGTCTGTGGCGTAATGCAGTGGTTTCCAAACTTTTTAGCTCGAGAGTCGAGACCCATAAGAGAAATTCGAGGACTCAAAACTAGTGAAAATAGCCTATCTACAGGCTCACAACGCGTCGCATTGGGCCGCGTTGTGAGATGGTAGATCTGCAATTTTCACCTCTTTTAAACGTTTTTCTTTCTTTCTTTCTTTTGTGTTTATGGAATTTCTTAGAATTTTCTTTTTTTTTTTTCATTAATGAAATTTTGTTTGAATTTGTTTTTAGTTCATGAAAAATGTCAAATTTCTTTGGGACAAAATAATAATAATCAAAAACTAAATGTAGGAAAAATGGGTCTGCGACCAATGAACGGGTCCCGACCCACTGTTTGGGAAACACTGGCCTAATGCATAGTAAACTGGGGGGCCCTTGAAATAAATAATAAAATCAAAAAAAGTTTGAGAATCACTAGTCGTTATATTCATTGTATTATGGTAATGTGGTGACAGGTTCCTTAACTCTAGAATAGCGGCACAGGTATAGCTGGATGGGTTTGACAGGATTCACGTGCCAGTGTGTAAATTCAGCAACACTTTGTTTGGGAGTGCTGATCCCGCCTAGAGCTCTCAACTCTCACATAGTAGAATCCTGACTGTTAACCCATTCAATCCTGGAACGCATCTACAAATGTCTTCTAAATCCTATCAGTGTTTCTGAAAGACTCATGTTGCTATAATATCAGTGGTTCTCAAACTTTTTTCATGTCAAAGACCCCCAAAAAGATATGTATTTGGAGGGACCCCGTCCCCCATATTATAAATTCAAAGATTTGCGCACATTTTCAAGATTTTTCCAAAAAATCTACAATCTACAAGCTCATAGCGCGGCACTCGGTGCCGCGCTATGAGCTTGTAGATCTGCTATTTTTGAATAGCCAAAGTATAAAATAATGGTTATAGCTAAAATCTAACATGACACAGATGCGTTCCCGGATTGAATGGGTTAAAGACCTACTCCCTCCCTCCCCCCCAAAAAAAATCTTGTTTTGTTTTTTGGTTTGTGTCTTTTTGAAGCTTTCCCCAAAATCCTGTTAGTTTCCTGTGCTCTGCATATCTCCAAAGCATTAATATACTGCCAGTGTTTTACAACAAAAATCAGGTCTTCAGACATGTGCATTCACTGAACCAGGTTTGACTTCACCATGCCAAACCCCCAATCATTATACTAACTGAACTGTATTGGGCCATTTGGTTACATTTTGATACATTTTATATATGAACACTGTCATGGTAACATTGTTAACACATTGAAGGAGGCATGAGCTCGGCTCTAGGCTCTCCCTAGGCTGGCAGAGGGAGTGTAGTGCCCAGGATTACTTAGACAATTGGCACTGGGTGAAAAAATGGGTTACAAAATCATGGGATAAAAATGTAAGAAAAACTGATTTAACTTCAGGCAAGGGTGTTGCAATGATATTATTATTTAAAGGCACTTAAATGGGCGCCCCAGTGTCACAGTGGTAAAGTGTCTGCCAACCAGCGCAGAGCTCGTGGGTTTGAATCCACCGTGGTCCATCTGGCTGTCTATACGAACACACTTGGCCCGTGTTCAGGGGAGAGAAGCTTGGAGGCGGGGGGGGGGGTGATATGTGTCACTGCAGGTACTCCTACCATAGACATATAAAGGTAGACGCCTCCTCCGGCTCTGAATCGTCTGTATACTGTATCTCGGGCGCGATTTCGCTTCCGCAGGGCAAGCGGGAAACTTCTGCGTGCGTCACAGAAGGGGGGCGTTTGGTAGGCCAATCAGAGGCAGGTGGGGGCGGGACAACTAGAATCTTACAAGTCCTGGAAAAGACGCGCTGTGATTGGCCAGTAGTCACACTTTGAGTGGCAGCTTCCCCTGCGGAAGAAGAGCCTTGTATTCGATACAGGTCGCTCCAATGAACTGCAGAGGCCAATGAGGTATCTATAGGTTTCTATATCTATGACTCCTACGGGCTGGGGGTGGCGCCTGTCAGCAGGGAGTGTTGGGCGGGAGGAGTATGACGAAGGCTCTACTTCCTCCCGGTGGGGGCTCCTCACTGGCAGGTGAGCCAGTGGGATACAACAGCAGTGAATTAATTGGCATTGGCAACTAAATTTGGGAGAATAATGGGTAAGAAGCACACAGAAAAGGCACCGAAATGGTGTTCAGAATTTGCCATTGTCACGAGTACTTGTTAAACATGTAAAAAAAAGAACATGTAATTATTATACATACATCTTCTTAGGGTTTGTGAAAGAACATGCAAAGACATTTAAAATGTGTTTACATGAAACGTGACCTATTGAACATTCAATGTGACGGCTGTGTGTGTGCGTGCGTGGAAGCGTGTGTGTGTACTGTATTTATGTCCAGTCCAAGTGCTTTGGACAAATGCATTTTTTATTATATGACATTTAAACGCAGTACACAATGGCCTTGGTTCGCCCTGTTTTCTCCGTAGAGGTCCTCCGGGCCCCAACATGGTGGCATATATGATCCTCTGTGTATTCTAATCCTAACAACAGCTGTCGTAGTTATTTTAAACAAATATGTTCCTTTTCTACAGTATTGTTGTTCACGCATTCTGTCGGTCAAAAGGTAGTTGTCCTTGTTATTATCGCAAGTCAACGTTTTGTTTTCCAACCACCACTAAAATTGCCGTCTTCATTTGTGTCCATTTTGAAATGGTCTCATTGATCGTTCATATTCACAAACAATGAACGTAACTTGTTGAGAAAAGTGTGTCAATGTCTACCTGCCTGTGGCTCTCAAACAAAGCATGCACATATTCAGAGAGTTGTTTTGTATGGGCTGAGAGAGAGAGAAGGAAAAAAAAAACTTGACAAAGACGCAGACGCACAAAGAGAATATTCTAGCTTCATACTTTAACCTTTGAATAAAAAACCACAGGCATTAACACAAACACATCACAGATGTGACAGAACACGGATGTCCCTGAGCCAGTCCTGACATTGCGAGGGGCCTCTTTTCACACAGCGGGAGACTGCCCTCTAGTGGTGACGTGGAGCCCGTCATCTCCTCTCTATATGGTCCTTAGTAGTCTACTCATTCCACTGCTCATGCCTTGATTTGGAGCACGGTTATGGGATATGGGATGGAGCATTTGTTTTGACCAAAACGTACATTTGGCAGAATTTAAGACTTTTTCGTGCCAAGGACCCCCAAACACTTTCAAGATCTTTCAAAAATGTTCATAAATAGCAGATCTACAAGCTCGCAGCGCGCCACGAAGTGACGCGCTGTGAGCTTGTAGATCTGCTATTTTTGAATAGCGAACGCAAAAATCAAAAAGTTACACAGTTGCCTTTTCCGATTTTAATGGGTTAATAGCATTGATCAGCTTGAATGGTAAAATGAAAGTGAAAATATACTGCACAATATACTTATTTTATTTGTCGAATCTGAAGTATTAGGCATTATTAGTATTAATATTAATATTATTATTAACAGTGGTGTCTCTATTTTGGGTTGAAAAATGAAAATGTCTCTATTTTTGGTTTATTTTTTATTTATTTTTATAATGCCCAAGATGGGCAAACATTTGGGCAAATAATAAAAAGTGTCACCAGAAATAGCAGCTCTACAAGTTCACTATGCATCGCGTGGAGACATGTTGTGAGTTTTTAGATCTGCTATTTCCGCTGCACGACGCGTGATTAATATGTTTACTCAACGATCGTAGGATGAGAAGTTTGAAAGGGTTTTTCATGCTTTGTACCTTGTGATTCATTGAACTTCCCATCAAACAAATCATTGATCCAGTGTTGGAAGAGCCTGCCTGTTTGATGCATGTTGGACTAAGATAGAACAGGTAATGTTGTTGGAGTGTTTGGTACACAGGATTCTCATTAAATGGACCACATTGTGTGAGAATCAATACGGGGAGGGAGCTGTGTCTATCTCTGTCGTTTTCCTCTTTCATCCATGTGCACGCGCGCACGCACGCGCACGCACACACACACACACACTTTTATAATTTGATTTATTTGTGCAGAGAACTTGTGTGTGTCTGTGTCCAGTACCCATTAACGAAAAAAAAGCTGTGTGTGTACGGGTGCGTGTGTGTAATTGTATTACTGTACTTGTGGGGCCAAATGTCCCTACAATTATAGTGGAATTTGAGACATTGTGGTCTCTTCTGGTCTTCACAAGAGAAGTTATTCTTTTATGGTAAGAAAACAACAACCCCCCTAAACAAGTTATGTCTCCAATTAAGAAAAGATTCAGTTTGAGGTTAGGATTAGGCATTTAGAGGTGACATTTAGCGGTGAAAGTTAGAGTTAAAGTTAGTTATGCCATAGTTGCATGCCAGTATCACACACCGAAACTAGCAGATCCGCAAGCTCAACAACATGTGCCATAAATATAACTCAGACTTTATAGGGTTATGGTTAAAAATGACAAAATATGTCATTAAAAATGTATAAAATTGTCGGCTGTAAAATGTTCATGTCCTTGCGCGTGTGTGTGTGTGTGTGTGTGTGTGTGTGTGTGTGTGTGTGTGTGTGTGTGTGTGTATGAGGGAGGGAGAGAGGGAGAGAGAGAGCGAGGGAGGGGGCTAGAGGCGATGGGGGGCCAGAGAGAAAGACAGTGGCCACCAGGGAACCCATTTAGCGAGCGATGAACAATCTCTGCACGTTCTTCAGTGTTTCTCCGAAGGCTTCTCGTCTGTGTTTAGCAAGGAGAAACACTGGGCTTTGTCTGAAATACAAGATGCAAATGAAGCTTTAGGGCCAAGGGATTTGCCATTCGTGTGCGCGCGCGCGTGTGTGTGTGTGTGTGTGTGTGTGTGTGTGTGTGTGTGTGTGTGTGTGTGTGTGTGTGCGTGTCTGTCTGTGCGTGTGTGTGTGTGTGTGTGTGCGTGTGTGTGTGTGTGTGCGTGTGTGTGTTTTAGAGTGATGATGAATAAAGTGAGAGAGGCGACGTCAGGACAGCGGTTCTCAAAGTAAGGGCCCAGGCGGGATCCTCAGGATTCCTTGAAGGGGTTCTAAAATGAACCCTTACAAGTCTGATAACTCTGAGAGCGCACATGATGGAACCCAATGGACCCTTAGGGTCCATTGGGTTCCATCATGTGCGCTCTCAGAGTGATGGGGGTCCTTGCAATTTAAAAAAAAAGTTAAAAGAGAATTCAGGAAAGAGTGCATTTTTGGGGAACTGTGCAGTGGGGGGGTGCTTGGGGGGTAGGTAGGGGAGGGGTCAATCTTTCAGATCAGACCGTCCTTGCCTCGCATATTTAAATAAATACGGCCTCATTGTCCGGGTTTTTTTGTTTGCCTCGACTTAGCCCTGATTCTGCATGCTCTCCTCGAGGCACTCGGGGAGAGTTTAGCATTTGTGGAGTCGAGGAGGATAGGAGGGCTATTTGGCTGTAGGGGGGGCGGGAGGGGGGGGGGACTGCCTGCTAAACCCTAATGAACACACTAGGGTACTGAATGAAACATAAGTAAACACTCGGATTGTTGCAGCCGCGCGCCGTAGCTGGGTCTACCGGCGCTCGCTCATCAAGGTGTGCAGCAGGGGGTGTGAGGGGAGTGCATGAACCCAGATAGCACCACCGGAGTCAGTGTATTCATGGGCAAGAGTGCCATAGACACACTGAGAGAGAGAGAGAGAGAGAGAGAGAGAGAATTTGTCTCTGTCGGGCTGAAACCTCATACAGTATGTCCAAAAAACAAAACTGTTACTTTTCCGGATTCAAATTCAAAAGTGTCAAAAGTTGCAGATCTACAGTACGACGCGTTTCGAGCTTGTAGATCTGCTACTTTTGAGTGACGCTGTAGTGTGATCAAGTAGGTCGTTAATTTACGATAAAACACAAAAAGTTAGAATGTGGAGATAAGAGGTTTCTGCCCGACAGCAACGATATGCAAAAAAAATGTGTGTGTGTGTGTGTGTGTGTGTGTGTGTGTGTGTGTGTGTGTGTGTGTGTGTGTGTGTGTGTGTGTGTGTGTGTGTGTGTGTGTGTGTGTGTGTGTGTGTGTGTGTGTGTGTGTGTGTCAGTTTGTATAGTATGTCTATTTGGCAATGCACAGCTTGGCTGTGTGCGAAATAATGTGTTGACAAGAGACCAGTTTTTCTTTTACTCATGTAAAATATCACAATGTACAGTAGGAATACTCTGTTAACGAGTAACAGGTCCTGCATTTGAGCACAAGTATTGGCATCAAAATATACTTAAAGCACCACGGTAAAAGTACTCAAACATTTTTGTCCAACTTTTTCCAAAGATAGTCGATTTGCAAGCTCACCCGTTTTGAGTATGTAGGTTGGCTATTTTTGAATAGCCGAAGTATAAAATAGAGCTTAAAGTGGGTAATGTACGTTTATGTACTAATAATCTAAACCTGCAAAACTAACTAGTAACTTAAGTTTTCAAATAAGTGTAGTGGATTACAAAGTACAATATGTGCCACTGTAGAAACCACTGTTCTAAATCCTAAGAGTTTTCTGAAAGAACTTATGTTGCTGCTATATATATATGTTACAGGGAAATTGGCATTCTTTGGGAAATTGGAAAGGTATGCTCGTTTTTAGGCGCGGGGCTTCGGGGTGGGGCTTTGATGTGAGGCGGAGGAGTGCTGAAAAGAAAATGGATAATATGAGAGAAATATTCTATGACAGGTTGGATAATGAAGCGGTTAGCCAAACTGAGCAGAGTAACGCTGTATTTTTAACTCGCGAGACGGTGATAATAGTTATTGTCCATGACAGAGGCGCGCTGACTCAGCAGACCTTGAGGCCGATGGTCTGCTAGTCGACTCAGCGCCGTCCAAGTTGTAAACCGATAGGGGCAGGATAGATCTTTTCATGGGTTACTATCCACGACACTCTCTAATTAGTGTGCGTGTGTGTGTGTGTGTGGGGGGGGGGGTCTACTGCGGCTTGCATTGCCCTCTAGTGTTGGTTCTACAGAATTGCCTAGTAACAGGTGTGTTGATTACATAGACATATTAACATCAGTCGCAATCAAAGTGAATCGATAACAAAAGGGGAAGCGAGGGGGGGTGAAAACGAGCGCTCCTTTTTCAATTTCACTGGTTTTCCAATGTCCCTGTAACATATATATAAAAGAAGGTGTATTCTGTAAAGAGTGTCCCGTGTGAATAGGTGTATGTAAAGTAGTACATTTTAAAGCTCATTTGAGTGGTTGGAATGACTAGAAAACACACTAAATGAATGCAGTCCGTTTGACATTAAGAGTTTGTACCCATGATTAAATAACATTTCCTTCACCGAAGCCACTCTACATTGAATGATCTATATGGAACAGCGCTGATAGTAGTCTAATATTGTAGATTAATCTGTCTGTGTTGAATGCCTGTCTCTGCTCATGTGCGTCTATTGAGAAAGAAACTGGCTTTGATTTATTGTTCCTTTCTGAGATGTAATTGAAGGGAAACGTTGAATATATCCTGCAGATTGAAGAGCTCTTCGGGGCCATTAGAGTGTAGACCTACAGGGTATACTGGGGTTTTCATGGAACATATTTTCAGCAATTTATTTCAACAAATGGAATATAGTCATATGGGCAACTTGGCGCTGATGGCTTTGCTCTTAAGAGATGCTCCCTGAAATAGCCAAGCAGCATGCTAAGCTAAACCAGGGACCGCGATGCATAACCCACCCATGGGTGCAGTAGGTTCTTATTCAACCTTTATTTAAGAGTCTCGGAGAGATCATTGAGGGAGACCCTCATTTACAACGACAAAAGTACAAAAGTGTTGGCGTCAAAATGTACTTAAAGTACCAAAAAGTACTAACATGTTTGAAAATAGCAGATCTACAAGCTCACAACGCGCCACGATGCGACGCGTTGTGAGCTTGTAGATCGGCTATTTTCAGATAGCCTAGGTATAAAATAGGGCTAAAGTGGTTAATGTATGTTTCATAATAGCCTAATTTATATCCGAAAAGTGACTAGTGACTAAAGTTTTAAAAACAATTGTTGTGGAGTAAAAATACAACATTTGCCTCTGAGATGTAGTGGGGTAGAAGTAAAAGTATTGGAATTTGGAAATACTCAAGTATTAGCACAAGTACAAATACCTCAAAATTGTACTTAAGAGCAGTACTTAAGTAAATGTACTTAGTTACACCACTGACGGTTATTATATAAATTCCTAAAATGGCCAATAGATGGTAGGGTATTCAGTTTAAGCTCTTGTTGCAAGAGGTTCCAATAAGACACAGGTGCAACAAAGCTGAAAGCAGTCTTTCCCAGTTCCGAATTGGCAAATAAGGAACCAGAAGGGACTACCCAAACGCTGGAGCGAGTTGAATGTTGAATGTGACCAGGTTTCTGAAGTAGCATGGAAGAGATATAAGGTGGTAATTTTCCAACCGCAGGGCTTTATAAATAAAGAGGTGCCAATGATTATTACAAGGGTGGGCCCAAAGTAAGACATCAAATTTCTGTTTTACTTTGAGCCCTGCGAGGCTCTGAACTAGAGAGAGCTGGAGGCCGGATGGTGGAGGCAAAGCATTGCCAGCAGCAGTGGTGACTGTGGTGGGAAAAAAAGTACTCAACGTTTTTGACTTGAGTAAAAGTATCAATACTGCAATGTAGAAATACTCAAGTAAAAGTCTGGAATTCTAAATGTACTTGTGTAAAAGTACAAAGGTATTAGTATCGAAATGTACCACAAGTAGAAAGTACTCAATATGTAGAATGTCCCATTTCACAAGTTTTCAAATGTATAAAATGTGTAAAAAAAATGTTTTGAAAATAGCAGATCTACAAGCTGAAAATGCATCGTATCACGACATATTGTGAGCTTGTAGATTGTCTATTTTTAACTGGCCGAATAATTGTAGTGGAGTAAAAAAGTACACTATTTGCCTATGAGATGTATTGGAGTAGAAGTAAAAGTACTGAAAACTGGAAATACTCCAATAAAAAAAAATTAAAAAAAACTTAAGCACATTACTTGAGTACATGTACTCACCACTGGCCTAAAGTAAGACATTGAATTCCAGTTTTTACCTTTGAGCCATGCAAGGCTCTGAACTAGCTTGGAGGCAGCTTTGGTGTAGCAGAGATCAAATGTAGGAGGGAGCCATGATTAAATGGACCGTCTGGTCCAGAGAATGGGCTGTGACTGATGCACAGACATGTGTGGCTGATTAGAAACGTTATGATTTAATCAGACAGCTGATTACAGCTGGGCCGTATGACTCATGTATCCTGCATGAGATAACGCGAAGCAACGAATACGACCACGGGTGAAAATACCAAGCATCACAGCGCATCGCCATGCGACACGCGTAGATCTTGTAGATGTGCTATTTTGCTATTTTTGGAGAAAATAAATATTGATTTATTTTGCCTAGTTACTGACATTAGATTCCGATTATTATTACAAAGCATACATTAACCGCTTCGGCCCTATATACATTTCGGCGATTTGAAAATAGCCGATCTACAAGCTCACAATGCGTTGCGATGTGACACATTGTGAGTTTGTAGATCGGCTATTTTCAATTTTTTTTAAATATATTTTATACATTTGAAAACTTTAAATGGGACATTGTGCATAATACTACTTTCTACTTTTGGTACTTTAAGAACATTTTGATAACAATACTTTTGTATTTTTTTACTCAAGTAAATTTCGAATTCCGAACTTTAACTTGTACCAGAGTATTTCTACATTGAAGTATTGATACTTTTACTTAAGTAAAAAAAAAAAGAGAGTACTTTTTCCACCTCTGGTGGTTTAAGATGTGGCTTTTGGACAAGGCCTCACCTTGCCCGGCTTGCTGCTTCATGGCTGAACCGTACACACACACACAGTACAGTAGATGTCGTGGTTCATTACAAAGCCAACGGCTTGCTGTTCTGTTCTGCTGCATTCTGGGAGTGCAAAGCCAACGGCGGCAGAGCCCTATTTCCCATAATCCTCTTTTTATGGGAGCACGACTCAGAGCACAGACCTTGCGCCACAGCTAGACAGAGGGGGCAGTTTCACTCTCGATATCAATTTTTCATCCTCTTCCTCTCTCTCTCTCTCTCTCTCTCTCTCCCTCCTTCCCCCTAACCCATTAAGACCGGGAACGCGTCTGTGTCATTTTTAAGATTTCTTTGGGCTATTCAAAAAATAGCAGATATACAAGCTCATAGCGCGGCACCGAGTGCAGCGCTATGAGCTTGTAGATCTGCTATTTTTTGAACATTTGTGCGAATATTTGAATATATATATATTGTTTTTTTTAAAGGGAACATTTGTAAATCAAATCTTTGCTTCATGGGGTCTCTGGAACTAAATATTTTTGAGATGGGGGTCCACGGCCAAATACATATTTG
>NC_139958.1:19376352-19413852 GCF_963454915.1 Gymnoscopelus microlampas
GCGACGATGTGTACATTTACATTTGTCACTTCCCAGAGCTACCGTATACACACCAGAATCCTCAGTGATAAATGAACACTGGTTTGTTTGGCATACTTTCATCATGTGTTGTTTTCAATGATGAAAGAGTCAGGCTATACAGTAAAGAGTTAAATGACATTTCCTAGGTGCTCTCTTTTTATACGATTTATTATCTTTTTGCATGGAGAGAGGCTCTAATCTAGTCTATGCATATTCATGGCGTTGGGAAGAGACATTTTCATGCTAGCACATATATCTATTTAATGGCACTAGACCATGGAAGAAAACATTTACTGTAAAAGATATCCTAAATTGACTAGCGTTGCCCTCCAGCAGACTACTCAATAAATTGTGGTATAATGCATTCCTATAATTACTATGGACTCCTACATCATCACTATCATTGAATAATATATGTACAGTAATGCCAGCTTGAAGGCTGACTGTCATCTGAAGGTTGATGCATCTCACCACAGGAAGCTGTTAAGCGCATTGTGACATTGCAGCAAAACATCTCATCAGCTGCAGATGAATGGGGAAAACATGACACTCCTAGTACAACTTAAAGGTTCACGCCCACTCAGTGGTGGACAAAGTATGAATACTCAAGTAAATACTCTTCTAGATTGGCTCTTAATTGTCTCCGCCAGGCCGAAAGGCATGGCGAGAGAGTATGTTTTGCACCTTGTCCGTCCGTCCGTCCGTGTGTCCGTCTGTGTGTCCTGTCCGTCCGTTAGCAGCTAATCTCCAGCACCGTTGGCCCGGTCGCTGCGAAACTGTGCACACACACTCCCTCGATGCCAATTCAGAACCTCTGGCCCAAACATGGGCCTGTTATAGCGCCACCAGGAGGCCGATTTGTGCAAAACCCATTTTATATTACTCCTACAGATTTTATCCAAACGTCATGCAAATGGGTACACAGTATCTCTATAGTCATGTGATCAACACGGATCTGTCCGATTTTCCATATTCCATCCTCATTGGCTAAGGTTGGCATCCAAAGTTTGCAGGATTGGTCCGTTTTGAACAAAATGCTTCAAGGAGGACACAATAACGTACCTGACCTGGCGGAGACCTGTTCTCCGAAGAGCACTTTTTCTAGTTTTGCTTGTGGTTTAACCCCAAAAAAACGGGAAGCATCTGTGTCATTTTACATATTAACCACTTTAACCATTATTTTATACTTTGACTATTCAAAAAGAGCAGATATAAAAGCTCATAGTGCGTCATTTCGTGCCACGCTATGAGATTGCAGATCTACTATTTTCAAAAAATCTTGAAAATGTGTGCAAATCTTTGAATATATATATATATATTTTTAAGCACATTTTTTAACCAAGATCTTTGTTTCTGGGGGTCCCTGGAAAAAAAAATCTTGGATGGGGGTCCGCAATATACATATAATTTTAGGGGTCCTTGACTACTGAATAAGTATTCAGGCATTTTCCTCTACACCAAATCTCTTAGCTGAACATTATTCACAGATAATATCCACAGCATTTTCGCAGAATATCCGCGCGCCCAGAATAGGGAACGGTTGTCAGAAGCGGACTAATCCAAAGATATGACATTGGAGTATAGCATTTCCTTTTTAACCAAAGTTATTTTTTTCTTGTCAACGGCGCCTGTGTGTATCCGTTTCATAACATTCAGCAGTCTGAGGCCATATCAGCATTCCTCAGGATGGCACACACATGTCTGATTCAATTACACCAAATGACCAAAATATTGTTTAGTAGCAAAAAAATGCCGACGCGGCAAAGTCTGCATTCTTGCTGCTTTTGTTGCTGAGGCAGAGTTACCACGACAACGATACAGCAACAGCAGCATCGTGCGGCGGATCGGACCGGCTTGGATGATACGGTCCTGTCACCATGCATTCCACTGGCCATTAACCCTTTAAGACCGGGAATGCATCTGGTTGTCATTTTTAGATTTCTTTGGGCTATTAAAAAAAAATAGCAGATCTACAAGCTCATAGCGCGGCACCGAGTGCCGCGCTATGAGCTTGTAGATCTGCTATTTTTGAAAAATCGTGAACATTTGTGCAAATCTTTGAATATATATATATATTTTTAAGCGAACATTTGTAACTCAAATCTTTGCTTCTGGGGGGGTCCCTGGAACAACATATTTTGAGATGGGGGTCCGTGGCCAAATGCATATCATTTTGGGGGTCCTTGACATGAAAAAAGTTTGAGAACCACTGATATTATAGCAACATAGGTTTTTTCAAAAAACGGTTTGAAGACATTTGTAGAATCCCCAGAAGCAAAGTTTGAGTAAAAAGAAAATATATATATATATATATATATAATATTCAAATATTTGCACACGATTTAAAAAGAAATGCAGATATACAAGTTCATAGCGCGGCACTCGGTGCCGCACTATGAGCTTGTATATCTGCTATTTTTGAATAGCCAAAAAATGACACAGATACTTTCCCGGTCTAAATGGGTTAATTCATGGAGATATATCATATCGCCACACCACTGACAGTGGTCACATAATAGGGAGGAAGTCAGGACAGTCCTGATGTTATGAACATTGTTCTGACAGTACGGAGGAGGTGCTGTCAGGATACCCTTTGTCCCCATAATAACTAGCATGCTCTCTCCTCCGCCCTCCTTGGTCTTGTCGACGTTGTGTTCTCCTGGAGTGCCAGCAGTGGTGGAAAAAGTACTCACATTTTTTACTTAAGTAAAAGTATCAATACTGCAAGGTACATACTCTGTTACAAGTACTTTAGAAGTCCCGTATTCAAAATGTACCTAAGTATTAAGCACAAAAGTATTGGTATCAAAATATACTTAAAGTACACAAGTAAAAGTACTCATTATGCAGAATGTCCCATTTCACAAGTTTAGAAATGTAATCTTTTGAAAATAGCCGATCTACAAGCTCACAATGCGTCGCATCGCGACGCATTGTGAGCTTGTAGATCTGCTATTTTCAAATGGCCAACTTCTACAGACGTCAATGGCAGTCGATGTGTTAAGATTTGTGGTGAAGCTAAATCAAATCTAAGTATCAAAGACATGAATAAATAAGTAACCAACCTACTTTAAATGCATGGTATAACTATAACAAGCATCTATCAAATAAAATGTGACAAGAAGTGATACAAGGAGAGAAGAGTGCCTGGGGGGGGGGGGGTGAGGTGGGGTCTGAAGAGGTGAGTTTTAAGAGATTACCGCGGAAAATAGGGAGCGAGTCTGCAGTGTTCTGACTGCAATGGGGTGTTTATTCCACAGCTCAGGAGTCAGGAGGGAGAAGAGTCTAGGATGTGTGGAGTTGTTGGCCAGGGTTGCTTTAGGGAAGGTTCAAACAGACTTCCTGTGTTATAGCTGCTCTAAAAAGTCTGTCTGTGTAGAACAGTGTGTATTTTAGTCTTTCATCCAGGGTAGGTTTGCTGAGCACGAAGATTCTTTTTTCAGCAACGAACGACCTGCTTCGCACTCTTATGCCTAATTTATACTCGGCCCTGTACAACGGTGTCCCGCCGTGCTGAAAATAGCAGATTTACAAGCTTGCAACGCGTCGACACATTGTGAGCTTGTTGAGGGGATATTTTTGAACAAATCGGCCTTTGCAGACAGTGTTGCCATGTTTGCTTATTTGGCTTAATTGGGCTTGTTTTTCTGTACAGTCACTTCTGAAGTATAGTTGCTTGTTTGGGCTTGCTTCAGTTTACTTTAAATTAATTAGGTATTATGGAAAAGCTAAGAATCTCGACTTTGAAAATTGAACAGTCTATATTGAACGGTGGAACAATGTTATTTTGTTTTACTGAAGTAAAAGTATCAATACTGCAATGTAGAAACAAAGTAAAAGTACTCATTATGCAGAATGTCCCGTTTCACAAGGTCCCCGCTTTATTTTCATGATTCTGTTCTTACAGTTTGGCTCAGCACCAAGAGACGGAGGATGTGCGTTATTTCTTCTTTAAACCGTTTCACAAGGTATCCTCATCATGTATAAAATATATTTTTAAAAAAATGGAAATAGCAGATCTACAAGCTCACAACGCGTCGCAACATGATATGTTGCTTGTAGATCGGCTGAGGTGGTTAATGCATGTTTTATAATAATTCAAATCTACAAAGTAACAACCGTAGTAACAATAAAGTTTCCAAATAATTGTAGTGGAGTAAACACACACACGCACACACACACACACACGGTCTTGTAAATCCAGACACTACGCCTCCCATGATAAACCCACTGCCCACGTTTCAAAGCCAGCCTGCGGGAGCTTCAGCCACTGTGACATTTTAGCTTTGGAGGCCAGACCCTCACCTTCAACTCCCTAATCCCTCCATTAGCTGGATTGGCTCCAGCACTTTGGTCCACAGTGTACCTTAGACTTAGAGCTCCTCCTCTGGGGGATTCATCAGGCCTTTTCAGGAGGAAACAACACACGTACGCACGCACATACACACACACATGCATGCGTGCATGCATGGTCCCAGACTCACCCATTTCTTTGTATTACTATATTAGTTATGAGTCACCATTTTAGTATGGAGTCTGGTCTCTAATGTTTTATTCTTTATTTATTTGTATTCTCATTCGTTTGGATTCGGCTCTGATGCTTGCTCTTCTTCTTTTGCTGTAGCCTTTACCTCCTGTGTCTCATTAACTGCTGTTGCTGCGATGGCACCTGAATCTCCCCATGGGGATTGAATGTTGCTTGTTAAGCGACTTCAGGGCTTGATAGTAACAGATTGATCATTCATTTGAATCGGCTGTGTGGAGGGAGATCTGAAACACGTAGGCTATAAGTCATAATCCTGCTTACATTAATAACCTTCCACAGAATTGCAGTTGCAATTGCAATATGAACAGCCCACTGACAACAGCTGTCTTCATTGTGTGTGTCTTGTGTGATGTCACTGCATGCGGCCACTTAGCGCCACCGACACCTTCACAACCACCAGTCGTGGAAAGTAACGGCAGGCTAATATGACCCTTTTTGATTTCTGTCAGGTTGTGTTCCCAATTCCCACATTATTATTGACCACCTAACTCCCCAAAATATTTTTTTACCATAAAACAACCACTTCCAGACATATGAACATATATATGTTTAATATATTCCACATATATGTTTAACTGGATAAATATGAGCTATATATGACTCATATATATTTCCTATAAATCCACATATACTATGCACATATATATGAATCTGTATATGGCATTTATGCAGCATATATTCTGCATATATTTGCCATATATTGGCGTATATGTTCATATATTTAGTAGGCAGGCTTTAGACCAGATCCGGCATTTGCGGGAGATTTATTACCACTCGTGGGTGTCCGCGAGCAGACGATAATTTCCGGGAGACTCCCGCGACTTTCGGGAGAGGTGGGACGTCTGCATTTCTCTCGTGAGGACCAGGAAAAGTGTCCTCGCAACGTCTGTTTCTCAAATTCTACTATACTTGTGGGGACATTTGGCCCTCACTGTAATTACAAGAACACACTCACACACACACACACACACACACACACACACACACACACACACACACACACACACACACACACACACACACACACACATACACAAGTATACACTCCAGCCATGCCTCTCATCATGTCTCAGGCACGAACCCAACATGAGTGCTTGAGCACAACATACACCCTCTCCATAAGAGCTCATTTTAAGTGGCCATTTATTTGTTATTGTTTCTTGCTCTCCAGTTTTGTTTTAATAACGTTTGAGTTTAGACTCGTATGAAAGTTTCGTAATTGAATTACGGGCGGAGACAATATTGCTCCAGCTTTTAATGTCAGCAATCCGGTTGGAGTGCTTACCTGTGCCATCTGTCTGCCATTGATCAAAAAGCATGGTGGGGGAATTAAAGGATGACATATGGCCAGTGTGTGAAAGGCAATGAAGTTTTGACAAAGCACATGGCTCTCAAAGTGGCGGCCGCGGCCCCCCAAGGGGCGCCAGGGGGGGCCAGCTGGAAAGGAGAGGATATGATCATCATGGAAAAAGTTTTATTTGGAAACTTGCTGTGATAAAGGATCGAGCTCGAATGACTTGTCCAAAACGAATTATCAGAACGTAACGTTCAGAAATATTGGATTTGGATTTCTCTTGCATAAAACTGCTACAGCAGAGGTCTTCAACGTTTTTCAGTCCAAGGACCCGTTAGCTGAGAGGCAGTTGAAGCAGGGACCCCCACTACATAGTATAACACTGTGTTGCAGATTAAACAGTTTCATAGATTGCATAGATCGTTGGATTCATGTTAATATGTATTTTCAGACAGTTAACCTTTAAACCCTCAATATTTAGTCAACTTGACCATTGGCCTCTGTACTTAGTCTGCTCTTTTTCACTCTCCACCAACTCTCCGAGAATAGCAGATCTACAACGCGAGGCGTTGCATGTGAGCTTGTAGATCGGCTATTTTCGGTTAATGTTCCCCATCACACAAAGATTTGGCAGAGCCCCTGTAGTAACTCTGAGGACCCCCCAAGGGTCACGACACGGACCCCCTGTTGAAGACCCCTGTGCTACAGTATCCATGACAATGCATGACCCATAAAAAAATATATAATTTCTTTCATTTTTAATTACTTGAAAATGTCTTTAACAAATGTGTATGTTTCTCTCTCTCTCTCTCTCTCTCTCTCTCTCTCTCTCTCTCTCTCTCTCTCTCTCTCTCTCTCTCTCTCTCTCTCTTGTAGGGGATGCACAGTTCAATGAAGCCATGGGCTACCCCATGGTACAGCAGTGGAGAGTGAGGAGCAACCTTTACAAAGTCAAACTCAGCTCCATCACCTTGTCCACAGGTAGGACGCGGCATATTAAGTATTATTCCATTCATGTTCATGGACACTTTGATGACCATTGCCCTCCATTCACAATGCTTACTGAATGCAAGCCCAGTGCATTCAGTTTCAAAGTGAATTTGGTACACTAGACTAGTAGTGCTAGTGATTATTCATAACGTGTGCACCTCTCTGCTCCGTTGTTGAAACCCATGTTTGTATACAGTATTTAGTTACATGAAGGAATCTTCACCCTGTATTGTTATTAGGGTCAGCCCCCTTTAAACCCCAGCATTCGTATTATAAGGAAAGCTTTCGCAGAAAACAACAGATTGACAAGCTCACAACGTGTCGCGCGTGAGCTTGTCGATCTGCTGTTTTCTGCAATAACAGAAAACAGAAAAGACGCTAGCATAGAGCCCTGAGGTACTCTGCTCAACCATACCATCCAATCATCATCCATTAATTCCACACAGCTCTGTGCGTCTGTCTGTGCGTCCCCAAAATCTCTTCTGCCCGGTTCTCCTCAGTGGCTGGAGCAATTTTGATCTGCATTTGCACACAGCCATTGACCATTATTACCAAGTGCACGGAACACCGAAGGCCGTTTTTCGCTTTCCCCAAATGTCAGCTGTTTATTCATGTTTTTTTGTGTTCGCTGGCTCCCGGGTCGCCAATTCATGTGCGTCAAACAAGCGCCGGTGTTGCCACATTCGTGAAACAAGCAGACCATCCGTGAAACGAGCAGACCATGACGCACTGTGGGTGCTCATATGCCCGACGTGTATGGTCTAGTGGGGTTTAAGTGGTTAAGTGCAGTACTCAAGTGCATTACTCGAGGTGTACTCTACACCCTTGGTAAAATTGTCATTTGTCCAACTAAATGTAAGGTATCTAACATGGGCCAACCAAACCAAAGTGAGCATGTAGGGAACACACTAGGGCCCTGCATGATATATTTGTATACTCCACAGTCCACACACGGAATGGAAACCTAAACCTACATTTTTCAATTTAAATTGTTTCTGCAGTTGTTGTTTTTTAAACAACAAAAACATACCAAAGAAATATGAGTCTTAAAGCACAGATTATACATCAAAGACCATGATGGCTATAGGGAGATGTTAAAGATATGGAAGGGGGGGAAAATGTGGCCATTGTGTTGTTTATTATAGGGAGGACAGTAAAGCAGAGAGCTGAGGGTACAGTCAGGCTGTGCTGTGCTGTGGGCCCAAACAAATACATTAAAGTCTATCTTATCTTATCTAATGAGAAACATCTTCCATTTTCCACGTTTGTGCACATTGTTCTCGATGAGGAATGGCATAAGCACTCAGTGGGTGAATTACATTAACCCATTGAGACCTGAAGCCGATTCTAATCCTAACAGTTTAATGAAAAACCTATGTTTCTATATGTCAGTGGTTCTCAATCTTTTTCATGTCAAGGACCCCCAAAATGATATGTATCTGGCCGTGGACCCCCCATCTCAAAATACGTTGTTCCAGGGACCACCAGAAGCAAAGATTTGAGTAAAAAATTCAAAGATTTGCACACATTTTCACGATTTTTCAAAAAAATAGCCAAATTGTAAAATAATGCTTTTTAGCTCAAATCAAAAAGTGACACAGATGCGTTCCCGGTCTTAATGGGTTAAAATCATGATCAGCAAATGAAAACTGATTTATGTTTTCTCATATTCTTCAGCAGGGACCTCAGTAATTGAACTGAACTGAATAGACTTGTACGGTCTTCCGTCTGCAATACGTTTGCAAACTTATACGGCAACATTGTGCTCTATTCTCCAGGGCTATTATACACAGTACAGGGCCGCCCTCTTGTTTTCGCTCTACACTAAACATCCTATACCCCAGAATAGGGAGGAATCAGTCAACCTTGTAAAACATCTTTAGAGTTTGATATGTCTTTGAAATATATATTTATGTTCAAGTCTAATTTGAGTGGTGCTATTAATCATGGAGGACTGTCTGCATGATTAATAGTAGTTTCTTTCTTCTTCTTTTTTTGGCAGGGCAGTAACAAAGAATATTAAAAGTCACAGGAAGATAATCAGTCACACTGAAGATAAGGTTACTGCTGGAAAATATATATATAAATAAAATGTAATTTTGTCCAATCTGTATGGTAGAGCATGTTAATACAATATAAGTTATTATACAATTGGGGTGGTTGTATTTTGTCTCCCTGCTCTTCTATAGAGACATTTAGGTCATTTTAGGTCTCACCTAGACCTGACAGAAACACACATTTTGACATGAAGGTCAAGATTCATTTTATCCCCTGAGCAAGCATTAGCTCAATGGTTTAAAAAAATCACACCCAGTGTGAAGTGGGCGGTGTGTGGTCATCACAACATGACTCACTTTAAAAAAAGGATAAATTACTTTTTTTAAAGTCCATACTGCTATTCATAGGGCTGCACATGTGTCATGTGTTTCGCTAGCCAATCACAGTCCTGAATTTGCAAAGTCAGCCAATCACATTACAGTTAGTGGTGATGACACTAGCTGTAATGTGATTGGCTGATATGAAAAAAGTATCGATTTGCATTAACAATGCAAGGGTTAGGGGGTACACAAATGTTTTGGTCGGTGTCCAAAACTCACTTATAGGGGGCGGCTACACCGCCCCAAAAATCACACCCTGTGTGAAGTGAGTGGTGCCTTGCTTAGCTTGGCTAACATGTTCAATCAGCCAAGCTAACATGTCCAATGTTAGCTTGGCTGATGGCACTGGCACACCTATTTATAGGGCTCTTTTTCGTCATGCGTCTCGCTAGCCAATCAAAGCACACCCTTTCAACATATTGTCATGTGTCACGTGATGCTTGACCAATGTTAGCTTGGTGGACACACGGACATACAGACATACGGACACACAGACAAAGCCACGTATAGGAGTAGTTGCCTTTGGCACCACTCAAAAATCCGGGGTAGAAGAGGAAAGTTACACAGTGCAGCTTTAAGAGGATAAACTTGAGATTAAGAAGACAAACATTAAGAAATCTCGACGTGAGTGATTCGAATTATTACCGCGCCCAGACAGCCAACTATCAGTGCTGGCTCTTTTCAGACCCGCTCAGCAGTTCATAAACCAAATTGGACTCAATAAAAGTGTCATCAGCTGAAATTAAATCTATTTGGGTGTACAGTAGGTGATTGGTGTGTCTGTGCAGAGGACCTAACAACACACACAGGAATACAGCTCGTTTAAAGAGCCGTAAGGTACCAATGATAAAAACCCTCAATAATCATTAACCAGAATCCCAATGCAAAACCAAACATAAAATGTTCCGTTTAGTCTGTTCTGGTGCTATAAAGAAGACCCATGGGGGAAGGTATACTACCTGCGTACCTGTGTTTAAGATTATTCTTAAAGGTTATTTACAGTACAGCACAAGTATAGACTATAGTTGATTTCATGCACTACATTCATGCTATTGGATAAAGGTAAACATTGTATTGTGTTTGTCTGTGTGGGCTCTGGTGCCCTCTAGTGGCCAACTGCCAAAGTTGGGGTACTAACCTGCTGATGACCTGATGGTCTGGTGGTGACATGCCAAAACAGCAGCGGTGGAAGAAGTCCTCACATGTTTTACTTGAGTAAAAGTATCAATACCACCATGTAAAAATACAAAAAGTACAAAAGCTGTAAGTGTAATATATATATACATATATAGCTAAAATCTAAAATGACACGGATGCTTTCCCGGTTTTAATGGGTTAATAATCTACATCTGCAAAGTGATTAGGACAAAATATACTTAAGTACTAAAAGTAAATGTACTCATTATGCACAATTTCCCATTTCACAAGTTTCCAAATGTATACAAATCCTTTGAAAATATCAGATTTACAAGTGAGCTTGTAGATCGGCTATTTTCAAATAGCCATGGCTGAAGTGGTGAATGTATGTTTTACAAAGTAAGGGGAAGAGCAGGTTTCTGGCTTTTCTGAAGAAAGCTAGAAGAAGCCCTGCCTTTGAGAAGAGAGTGGGGAATAACAAAAAAGGTGGATTTCTCTTGGACATATCCATAGAGAGGTCTTGCATGTCCTGGGCTTTGTTCTATACAATATAATAGGCCTAATATGAATCATCTTTCACCAGTGGGTTTTTAACGGTATGACTTAACTTCCACATCTTTATTTTGAAAGCGATCACACGTTCACACAACAAGACACAAACAGCACAAGTTTGACTAACCTTAAGTGTAAAGGGTTAGTTCACCCCAAAAAACACTTTTTTTCCTATCGATTAGTCACCCCATGGAGACTTGAATTCATGGATTTTCTTCTGTTCTTGTCCCATTCCTAAGCCAATAGTTTGATGACCAGCGGACCGGTAGGCAGCGGTTCCGGTAGGACATAGACTCTTTGTGTCTCCTACCGGAACCGCTGCCCGTCATCAAATTATTGGCTAGGGAATGCGACAAAAAACAAAAACAAATTCCATGATTTCAAGTCTCCATAGGGTGACTAATCTGTATAAAAAAAGTCATTTTGGGATGTCCAGCTAACCTCTTACTCCCTTCCTTTTTCTGATACAAAAAACATCTCTGTATTCTTCTTCTTCTCTCTCATCGTCTCCTCCATGGACCCCCCCGGCAGGCTTCTCCAAGGTGCTGAAGACCCTGTCGGCGGAGAGCACCCGGGAGGAGCTGCTGGCCTTCCTGCAGCAGTACGGCAGTCACTACGTGTCCGAGGCGCTCTACGGCTCCGAGCTCAGCTGCAACGTCTACTTCCCCAGCAAGAAGGCCCAGCAGCAGCTCTGGCTGCAGTACCAGAAAGGTGAGCCAGATGCCGTTGCTGGAAAGCACTGTGGTCGGGTGGAAACCAGTGGTGTAAAGTAACTAAGTATATTTACTCAAGTACCGTACTTAACCCATTAAGACCTGAGGCCGACATTTTCTAAACCCTAACAGTTTTTCGGAAAAAAATATAAAAAAAATATTTTCACGATTTTTCAAAAATAGCAGATATACAAGCTCATAGCGCGGCACTCGGTGCCGCGCTATGAGCTTGTATATCTGCTATTTTTGAATAGCCAAAGACATCTAAAGTGACACAGATGCGTTCCAGGTATCAATGGGTTAAGTAAACTTTTGAGGTATTTTTACTATACTGGAGCATTTCCAATTTTCTGTACTTTTACTTCTACTCCACTACATCTCAGAGGCAAATATATATACTTTTTAGGTTTAGATTATTTTTTTAAACATACATTACCCACCTATATACATTTTGGCCATTTGAAAATAGCAGATCTACAAGCTCACAATGTGTCGCATCGCAACAAAGATTTTCATATATTTTATACATTTGAAAACTTGTGAAACGGGACATTCTGCATAATGAGTACTTTTGAACTTTAAGTACATTTTGACACCAATACTTTTGTACTTTAACTCAAGTACATTTTGAATTCCAGACTTTTACTTGTAACAGAGTACTTCTACATTGCAGTACTGATACTTTTACTTGAGTAAAACATTTGATTACTTTTTCTACCACTACCAAAACCGTTCCATTTTTCATTGCCATTAAACATTTTTTCCAAAAATAGTGAAAATAGCAGATCTACGAGCTTGTACATCTCCTATTTTCACTAGAGTTCTCAAATTCTGCCTGAACCCGATCCCGACCCTACGTTTTCGGCCCGGTCAGTGGATGTGTTGGATGCAGCACAAAGTGAACTTTACTCAGGTATCTAGTTTATACAATTATAAAATAAAAAACATGGCTAAAATGGCCAGAACGCAAACATCATAAATCGGTGAAATAGGTTGTTTTCAAGATGTTTTGGCCAGTATCTCTGGAACGTTTTGTTCTGCATTCAAAATTGTACTCGAGATTACTGTAAGTCCAAACGGAATTGGCATGAAAATGTACAGTACTTAAAATACCAACGCAAAAGTAGTCATTATGCAGAATGGCCTATTTCACAACGTATTTAATAATGCATTAATGTTCATCACTTTAACGTTGCTGCTGGCAATGGTGGGGCTGATTTGAGTTACTTTATGTGCTGTTGGGTAGCCTAACCTATAATAATACATCATACTTTCATTCACTGTAGGCTATTTTGTATTAACCCATTAAGACCTGAGGCCGATTCTACAAATGCCTTCTAAATCAGTAGTTCTCAAATGTTTTTGTGCCAAGGACCCCCAACATTATATGTATTTGGCCGCAGACCCCCCATCTGAAAAGGTTTTGTGTTAAAAAATTTAAAATTATTCAAAATTCTTTCAATATTTGTCTTCCTAAGCCAATAATTTGATGACCAGAAGAGTTATTATTGGCTGAGGAATGCGACAATAACAAAACAATCTCCATGAATTCAAGGCTTCATGGGTGTGTAATTGATTGAAAATACGTATTTTTTGGGTGAACTACTCCTTTAAGGGGGTTTACTGTGTTTAACTCTGTATTGGTGTGGAAACATGAGTCAAGTTATAGTTTGCTAGTTCACTATCACTAGCTAAAAACCTAAAATAACCCCAGAACAAAATACACCAGAGACAGTGGAAGCAGGCCATTTGCAACTGCATTTACAGGAACAAAGAAGGATGATGAACAGGTACAGTGCTGTTCTTCTTCTGCATTTCCCCAAAATCAATAACACAGCAGGACACATTTAATTATTTGCTTCCTTCTTCAAATCACTTCCTCTTTAAGAAGCTGCATTCATTTATCTTAATACCACTGTGAGTGATTTCACCAGAGAATGAAATAATGTAAGGTGAACACTAGGCTCTACTATTAACCATTATTACACAGCTTGGTTGAATGCTTGATTCTGATTGTCAATCACTGAATTCAGCGGTGTGCTATTTCTGAAGAATGACCGATGAGCTCTACAATCAGAGCACCTGCTGCGCTGCTTTGCTCGATTTTTTTGCTGTATCCAACACCACAGCCATCTAAACAAACACACAATGTCATTTACAGCTAAACATTTCTCTCAAGAATATTTTTGAAAACATGAAGCGAGAAATAGACCGTAAATAGTTACCGAAAATGTATTCTATTTGATCAACACTTCCTTGTTTTCTGAGGCGACCGTGTCCGCCCGGCGCAACACTTATGGAATACTTTCATTACTGTACGCAAGGAAATACTGTACTTCGTTTTGTTGTTACTTTTGGGTCAATTTATTAATTCATTTATTAAGTAGCCATGTAATAAACAGGATAATTTCAGGATCATTAAACCCCTCGGCTTTGCCTCTGGATTTAATCATCCTGTCGGGGGTTATTTCTCAACAACGACCGGCGTGCTGTAAATTATCCCTTGCTTTTATACCCTCTACACTTAAACTCATAACAGTTGACCGGGGTTGGCTGTACTTGGTCCACTCCTTTCCCCCCCTCTGTGTGGTGAAAAGTGTTAGATCCACCAAAGTGAGAAAACCGCAAAAAGAATTATAATATTAGCAAGGGAACACAAGCTTTATTTCTGTAATCAGACAGCAAGCTTGTGAGACACATTTGATGCATGTTTTGTAATATTACTGCCAAGCTTGGTGAAACATGCTTACCGCTCGAGGTCAGTTGTCATTTAAAACACAGACGTGTACGTAATTAACTAGAGTCACGGCCGTAAATCACACTTAATGTAGTCATTACACATTGTCATCACTGTATCTGTCTATGTGTGCAAATAGGCAATGGGGAAATTTGCTCACAATGCCGTTGTACCCATGACACATGAACACGCACACGGGAGGCATGCGTTAATCCGACAGACCTTTTCTCCGACTATGTGGCATCCGCGTGCGGTTAGGGTTAGGGTGCGGGTTTGGTTCGGGTTTACTGTTTCCAACCAGTGATTTGAATGACGTTGACTGGCAGCTTTAGTGGCGCGAGTGAAAAGAAACGTTTTGATCTTTGCATTTATAGGCCTATAACATATTTTTTTAAAAGAGCTACTTCTTGGCAGACATGCCCCTATATGATGTTTTATTGTGCAGGGCGAGAATGGTTTGTCTCTTCTATTAGTCCCCTTCAATGGCTTAGTTTCTTTTTTTCTTTTACAATAATGACCTGGTTGTCACCCATGGGGTCACACAGTGCTTAATTAATCATAAATGTGTCTCAATGGAACACTATAACCAAGCATACTGTATATATGGCGACAAAGGTAATTGATTGCTTTGCTCTGTAAATCAATCAAATAGTCATCTATCTCAGCGTTTCACAACCATATGGGCTGGGGACCCCCTGGTGGGACGTGAGGATATTGCAAGTGTCCCCCCAAAATAATTGATAATATAACATTAATTTAAATAATAATAATGTAAAAAAAAAAGTCATGGTATTTTTTCTTTAGAACCTTAACATTTGTATTTTCATTGTGATACCGATAAATAGGAATGTGCCCTGCCAAGGTAAAGAGCAGTAACTACGTTTTTGGACACGCCGACTTATTTGTGTTTCCCAAAGGTCAAATTAGCCTTTGTGATTTTGGGGGATAAACAATTACCTCAAGAACAGATGCGAAATTAGTGTAATATCACTTATATGCCGATATCTCATTTGGCTGACCAGTTGAAACACTTTTAAACCCATTTTTCAGTAAAAAAAATTTTCGTAGTTACTGCACTTTACCTGGGCAGGGTTATCGACTGATTGGTCAACAGATTTTCAAGTGGGCCCTAATCCAGAAAAGGCTGAACTTTTGAACTAACTAAAATGAATATAGGTTCAAACGTGCAATGAAGAAAATACTAATATACAACTACAACAAACGTAGGTCTTTATCGATGTTTATTGCACTCATTTTTAATCAACAATACAAACATGAAATGCGGACTCACAGCCTCAGATGAAGGACTCAATTAACATCCTAAAAGGACACATGGTGGTTTGGTTCTGCTTACACACACACACACACACACACACACACACACACACACACACACACACACACACACACACACACACACACACACACACACACACACACACACAGTGTACAGTGTTATGTACATATAGTTACACAATCCAGTAGTATCAAATAATCCCACCAACTCTGAAGAAAGAGAGACAAGGGAATAACGCCCCCCCCCCCCCCCCCGCACACAGTATTAAATCAATACAACCATGAGAATATCATCTCTGTCCAGTCGAAACCTCACACGTCCAAAAACCTTAACTTTTTAGGATTCAAATTCAAAAGCATCAAAAGTAGCAGATCTACAAGCTCGAAACGTGGCTCGAAGCGACGCGTTTCGAGCTTGTAGATCTGCTACTTTGGATGCTTTTGTGTGACGCTGTAGTGTGATAGGGGTAGGGGGCGTTCATTTAAGAAAAAAACACACCAAAAAGTTAAAATATGGAGATATGAGGTTTCTGCTCAACAGTTAGCAGTCATATTCAAGGACACTTATTTCCTAGCATTTTATGCCAGCCATTCCCAACCATGTGGGCCGGGGGTCCCACGCTGGTGGGCCCGTGAGGGTATTGCAAAGTGGTCCCCCCAAAATAGTAGGCAAATCACTTCAGATTCTATCGATAATATAGCATTAATATAAAAAAAATAGTAGTGTAAAATAAAATGTCATGGCATTTTTTTCTTGGAGAATGAGTTCTCACTGTGATACCGATAAGTACTTATAGTACACTACGTTGGTTCCATTGATCCGTGCCGGAACACAATTGATTGATCGTTAAGATAAACATGTTCTGCAAAAACACTGCCCACCCATCCGGCACCTTAACAACACATTGGGTGCCAAAACCGTATATATACTTCTTTTCAATTACAACTGTTGAGTGCCAAAATCGTATATATACTGTTTTTTTTTTCCATTTTTTTTCTCTTTTTTCCTCCATAGCAACAGGAGATATAATTTTTCGAAGATTTAGACTCCCATCCACTTCCTGGTTAACTTATGACTTCAAAAGCCTGTATCTCCGCTCCTGTGTACTTTTTTTTTTACAATGTATTTTTGACTATTTTCAACTGGCTGCAACTATGGAACGGTTTTCCGAATGTTTTTAATTCCCCCCCCCCCCCCCCCCCGATTGTACGAGACCTCTATAGACGGGTTTCCGAGCGACGTCATCACAGAGCAGAATGCGCAATCTGCGCATGCCTGGGGGTGGAAGGCGCGTTCGAAAATACAGCCCTGAGCGGCAGTGAGCGCACTGGCCAATACAAACTAATAGGCGAGTGTGCTCCGGTGCGTAATTTCAAAACGCACCCATAGGCTTCCCCCCGCAGCTGCGCGGTCATATTCCTCTCAATGTTTACTAACAGGAAACCTGTCTATATAATGAATGGATGCTTTTTTTTTTTACATGGATTTGCTCGTCGTGGATTCTAGCGCTTTAAACAGTAAAGCGCAGTCAATGGGGAGAATGCTGGCACCCAACGTAAGTTGTTATGAAAAAATGCTGGCACCCCATGTGTTAAGTGGTCGGATGGGTGGGCCGCAAACAAACGCTTATTGAGATTTTCAAGTGGGCCCCTGATCCAGAGAAGGTTGGGAACCACTGCTTAATGCAATCCCCTCCCCCCTCCATCAATACTAGTGTCGTACCCGTTATCAGAGTATCTGTAGGCCAGTGTATGATGTCGGTACAATGACATCACTCATCTCCATATTTGGGCAAAACGGGCACACAGACACAGACAATTAAGCCGGATATATACTTTGCCGTTCGACGGTGTCGCGCACCGACAATAGCAGGTCTACAAGCACACGACGCGTCGCATTATGTGGCGAGTTGTGAGCTTAACAGATCTTCTATTTGACACGCGATACCGTTGTACGACTGAGCATAAATTAAGCATTACACAGAGATTTGTGGAATTTATAGATAGATAGTACCGTAGATAGATAGATAACACGTTGCAACACAATGTTCAGGGACCATTTGAATTCATGTTAACAGAGAAAAAGTATAGTGTAATGGCAAGGTTGCCATGGTAGGCTAGACCAGTGGTTCTCAACCTGCGGTTCAGGGGGGGGTCCCAGATGACTTTAATCCCTCAACAAAAAAAAAGAATGAAAAGAAAAAGATTAATGCATCAAAAGTAATCAACAACTACACTATAAAAACTGGTCAAACATTGGCCAAATTGTCAAATAACAGAGGCACAAATTGTGAAAATAGCTAGCAAGCTCACAACGCCTCGCGTTGTGAGCTTGTAGATCTGCTATTTTCAGAATATTTATCTGTGGAACCGAGATACCAAACAAAACGTTCAAATTATGATCATTTTTGGGGGTCATGGCCTGATGAGAACCACTGGGCTAGACTATAATAATAATAAACTGTATTTGTATAGCACCTTTCATGACATGAAATGCAGCTCAAAGTGCTTTACAGAAAAAGTACAAATAATTTAACAATAAAGCAAAAAAAAGAAAAATCATAAAACAACATTAAAATAATAGCAAAATAAGGCAGTGAATCAGACAAAACAGTGAGGACATGAATAACAACACAGAGATGTGTCCTGTGTTGTCCCTATGTCCTGAATTGAAATCCTTTGGTGAAACATGACAAAACATGGCTTCCCGTCATAACAGATGAATCATGTGAATATACAGTATTAAGAAAATAACACGTCTTGAAATGTTGTGATAGTGATACAAGTTAATTGCATGTTTTTCTTTTTTTCCCCACAAAAGGTTATAAAAATGCATATTCCTCGTTTTGTTTTTATTATTGTTTACGGCTTGAAGTGTTTTACTTTACTTGATGAATAATGCCCCAGCTAAAGGGTCTGGGGTCAGTTTATTTATTCAAACCGAGGGACTCTCAGATCCGTTCTTGAGGGCATGGAGTGAAATATAATTATCACCTCATAGAAAAGGCCTATTTAGGATTTGTAATCAAGTTCATCAATCACAGTAATGAAAATGGCGTGTACATCAATGCATGATTACTTGCAGAATCAACATCTGCAGGCAGCAGACCACGCAAGATTATACACTTTAATGATAGCAGGGTTTTAATAATTAGCTCCTTTCCTATTATTTAGACCACTGTCTTTTAGGGTTTTTTTTGGACTGAAATATGACTTGTGTTATCGTCATCACCTGATAGGATTTTGTTTATCTTACTGAACATCACACCTAACTGTTTATAGTCATTCATTGTTTTTTCAGATAGTCTCTGTCGGGTGGAAAACTCATATGTCGAAAGCTGTTCCTTTTCAGGATTCAAATAAAAAAATAGCAAAAGTAGCAGATCTACAAGCTCGAAACGCGTCGCTTCGCGACACGTTTCCAGCTTGTAGATCTGCTACGTTTGATATTTACGCCGCGTTTCGAGCTTGTAGATCTTCTACTTTGGTTACTTACAGTACATGTAATGCTGTAGTATACACACAAAGTTAGAATATGGAGATAAGAGGTTTCTGCCAGCGATATACAGTACATAACAGGATTTGAAAAATGAACAATTTCACACCGTTTAATATGTTCTAAACCAGACACTTACACACATTATTGCTGTCTTAAGTATACTTGTCACATGTGGAGTACTGTACCACATCAGTGGCACGAACAAGGAAACGTCAACAAATGTTAATGATACATTTGTTTAGCACACTTTTCATTAGAAAGAAAACTTTCAACTGCTACAAGGGAAGAGCAGTAATGATGAATACACGTGCGTGCTCACACACACGTGCACACGCACGCACACACACACACACACACACACACACACACAAACACAGGGTCAAATCAGATCGACCGGTAAGATGTTCAAGTGAAGGCTTTTCTATGCAACATATTTATGTTGGGCCATTTTAACCACTTAAACCCCATACTTGGTTGACTGTATTCCCCCTCCTGTTTTTCCTCTACACTAAATATCTTTGCCGAAAATAGCCGAGGGCTTGTAGATCTGCTATTTTCGCAGAATGTTCCCCCAGACGCTAAGGTTCACGCGGTTAAAAGAAGCCTGAACCGGAGTAACTGATGGAGTCAGCCATAATAGTCACACATGGACTTTGATCAGTCGTGAAGCTTGCGGAATGCGAAGACAATGATCCAGTGTAATAAATCCAGGACGGGTGTAACAGTTTCTACACCAGTGGTTCTTAAAGTGGGGTCCGAGGATCCCAAGCGGTCCTTCCTTGAGGGTGTTCCAGGGGGTCCCTAGCTAAATGATTGATAGTTAGGAACCATCGAACCAATTGGACCCTTACAGGTTTGTAACTCTTGAGAGATATACCAAACTGGGGGTCCTTGAAATGAAAACAAAAGTTTGAGAACTGCTGTTCTACACTTATCAGGATCCTGCCAGTGCTGTTCTGGATGCTATGGATCCCAATGAGGAACCCCTTACAATAACACAGGCTTGAAGGGAGAAGGTTAGCTCTTTATGTGCAGGGAGAGACTTTAACCGGTTGCTTTACAGTGGCCATACAGTAGAAGATAATATATAAGGGCTGAAATGTATGCTACGGTTGAGACTGGAGTATACAATGAAGTGAAATGTATAACGGTCTGATTGATATGTCAGCCAAGGGGAAATGATGATGGTTGGACTTGGAGAGGCTTGCTAAATAGGAGAGTCTTGGTTTCACTACAGTATTTACTGAGCAACCTTTACGTCTTCAAGGCGTAGTTATTGAAACGTAACGAGGTAGCACAGGGCTTTATGTACAATTTTGTGCAATTAACGTAGCAATGAAATGAATTCTCCTCCTAGCTGATGTGCCAATGTGTAGTTAGAGACAAACAGAGGATGGGGTGCTGAGGACTCACACACCATGATGCTACAGGAGATGAAGATGGCCTGGGACTCTCAGTTCAGTGAGACGGGTTCAGTCCTGCAAGACAAAACCAGTGTTATATTTAAGATTTTGCTTGCGTGATTCAGCTTATGTTAAACCTCGAATAGGGTCAGAGAGTTTAGATTTAAGCCTATCCTGATGTAAATATTCAATAACAATCATATTTTCTGCAACACAAAGAACGTCAACATTTGGCTGACTATCTTGCTACTAAGTGGACGATGAGCAGCACCTAATTGTGCCATACCTCTATCAAAGCTAACATAAACATGCATTACTGGCTGGGAAGGAGTAATGATGATTACACATTTTGTCCCCAATCATACTTCGTGTCTCGACTGCTGTTTAATTTGTTGAAGTTGAAGTCAAAAACAAGTTAAGACTTCTGCTAAATGTTTTGCCAGGTGTTCAGTACTTAGAGCGATGACTCATGAAAATCATCAGGCAGGAGACAGCATGAATGCTAGACAGGTTAATCAGGCCCAGAATGCCTGGGAATCAGTAATATGTTTCTTTTTATGATGATATTGTGAGTTGGAATGAGTGTCGTTTGGTATGCAGCCATTGCTATTAAAGTAACAGATTAGACTCATCCACACACATTGACAGTAATGTTTATCAGCTTCTCTCACACACACACACACACACTCACATCCAGGTGGGTGGTCTTTTCCCCTCTAGCAGGTGGAAGACCGCCGCCTCTGTATGTACGTGTAGACTTTGACACAGTGGTCCGAGGAGTCCAACACTAGCAGCTGTCCTTTCTGAGTGATCGTCACTCCGACGGGGCACGTCAGTCCTTCGTGGATGAGGACGTTGTAGCCGCCCTCTTTGGGAAACTGCAGGATCTCCTTCCGGCCGCTGTCCGTCACCAACAAGTCCCCGTTGGAGTCCACACAGATGCCCGTGATGCAGTGGAAGTCCTCCGTCTCCGAGAAGCGGGTGAGCTGCTTGGTCACCTGACCGTCGGCGCCCACCGAGGCGATGGAGTTCAGCGCCAGGCCCTGGGTGAAGTAGACCGTGCCGGCCGCGTCGCACGTCACGAACTTCGGCCGCACGGCCGAGCACAGCTGACTGCAGCTGACCACGCCGACGTTGCGGTCCACGGCCAGGCACCACAGCATGCCGCCCGCCACGTCGGTCACCACGAACTGGCCCGACGGCATGGCGGCGATGCCCCACGGCTTGATCATCATGTTCTTGTGGCAGGCCACGCAGTGCCCGTCCATGGTGTACACCTTGACGGAGTTGTCGTAGTTGTCGGTGACGCCGATCAGGCCGTGGTGCGTGACGGCGACGGACAGCGGGATGAGGTTGGGCAGGTCGGCCCCGAGGAAGCTGAGGACGAAGTTGTCGATGCTGCTGGCGTTGCGGCGGATCTCCCGCTGGAAGCCCTTGCGGTTGAAGATCTGGATGCGGTAGTTGCCGCGGTCGGCCACCAGGACCTCGCCCTGCGCCGTTATGCAGATGCCGACGGGCAGGTTGAACATGCCGGGCAGGTTCCCTTTGCAGCCCATCTTCTTCACAAACTGGCACAGCTGGGGACCCGACCTTCCTCCGGCTCCTCCGGGCGAGGGCCCTCCTCCGTGATCCATGGACTTGGACTTGAAGCTGCCCGGCGAGGCGCACACCGCCTCTTCCACGGCCGCCGTCATGTCGACGTCTCGATAGAGATCGAGCGGAGCTTCGGCTACGCCGCCCGTGGCGCCCGCCGCTCCGGCGTCCTCCCCGACGACGCTCTCGAGTCCCAGCTCCAGGCCGCCGCCCTCGTCCGTGTTCACGGTACAAGCGTTGGTGGACAGTCGACCCACGTCCAGGGTGGTGGGATGGTCCGCCACGCTAAACAGCGGCTCTTGGAGCTTGAAGGTGACGGGCAGGCTGCTCTTCAGGTCCAGCTCCGCCTCGTCGTTGCCGCCGTCGTCGTCCTCCAGCAGGGCGATGTCGCTCTGCTTCATCCGCGTGGCCAGGTAGTCGCAGCGCGACACCACCTGCACCTCGGCGATGTTGAGCAGGTACGTCTGCTCCTCCAGGATCTGCCCGTTCAGCTTCTCAAGCTCCGCCATGGAGGCCGTGAACGTCCGCCGAGAGCGGCCCAGCTCCTCCTGGAGGCGCAGCTCGGCCGCGGCGTAGTCCTGCATGGATTAAAGCAACATTTTAACTCACGACTGAAAACCTAATGTGCGATTTGTGAAACAGTGTGAAAGGATCCCCCCCCCCCCCACACACACACACACACACACACTAGCGCCGATTCCTAAACGATGAACACAATATGTAAAATTAGGATGCTTTAGTAATGTTGGTCCAGCTGTTCTACATACTGCCAAGAACACAAATTCACAGATTCAGGCTTTAACCGTTGCTTTTATATGAAATATCCGAGACGATTAAGATCTTATGGAAGATGCATCTGAACATATTGCTAGTTTGACCACTTCAAATGCTCTAATCTTAAAATAACCGAAAATAGCCTTTCTACAAGCTCTCAATGCGTCGCAGACGCATTGAGAGCTTGTAGATCGGCTATTTTTGCTGCGCAACATGCTTCCATAGAAGACATGCTGGCTTCCATGGAATCCAACTGACTGAAATCAGTCTTGGCGACTGAGAACTTTAATCCATGCCTGCTGCGCGGCGCGATACTTGAGCCTCAGGGACTTCGACGCGCCGTCGATGGACGCCTTCTTCCTCTGGATCTGACCCATGGCTTCGCGGAGGGCCGTCATGTCGCCGCGGAGCTCCTTGCGGCGTCGCTCGGCGGCCGCTCTGATGGGCTGCACGGCGTGTCCCCGGTGCAGCTGGTCCTCCTCTTTGCAGAGGTCGCAGAGGACTGCCGAGCAGTCGCGGCAATACTGGCGCGGGAGGCGGTTGCAGCAGGACTTGCACATGAGCGCGGCGGAGGCGCCGCCGAAGGAGCTGGCGCAGTCCAGGATCCGGAGGACGGTGAGGTTGTCGGCCAGCTGCGAGACGCTGCTCATGCGGGACACCTTGCTGCAGAAGGGGCAGCGCACGCCATTGATGGTGCTCGCCAGCAGCTTCTCCAGGCACAGCCGGCACACCGTGTGGCCACACTGCAGGAGCTTGGGCCTCGTGTGGTGCTGGTTGTACGTCTCCAGGCAGATGGGGCACTCGAGGACCTCCCGCATCAAATCTGGATCCAGAGCGGAGGATGCTGTCGCCATTGCACTCCTTTACCCCCCCTGTGTGGAATAGATACGAAAATTAGCCACTTAGAGCCATATATATATACTTCATTGTATGATGAATAGAGAGAATAGCTTATCTACAAGCCATCTTGTGAGCTTGTCGATCAACAATTTTCTTTATGAACATGTTTGAGAATTTTCGCATATGAAGAGTTAAAGCCATGCCCAAAATATGGATGACAGCTTGAAATTGGTTAAATATGTTTATCTTTTCTTTACCTTTTTTTTCACCTACAGTATGAGACCATCATATTCTTAAATTGTCAATATAGTGTTCCACCATGTAATAGGATGCATTCCATTTACGTGATTTTGTCTACAGCCTTGTATTTTAAAGCAGTTTCAAATAACTTAGCTCACACTATGAGGTAGACATGAGAAAGACTGCACTGCATCAACTGACTTAATTTAATTTATTTGATGTACGTAGGCTATAACAAAGAATTATAGTCACCGTCATTATGACAGACCAAACTTTGCAACTTTGCTAAACCATACAGCTTTCTTAATGGCAATACTGCAATGCAGTGGAAGGAACTTTTAACAAACAAAACACCAGCCAAACTGTTTAAGGAACCACTGCCATATATGACATAAAAGTTATGGACAGCAGCTTTAAAGCTTAAGTGAGGGATATGTGAGTTGTCAGCAGGGTAGCCCTAGAATGGCTGTGATTTTACATACATTTCATGATATACATTTCATGTATATGGAATACATGATGAAATGTAAGTAATATCACATTCAAGGGCTACGTCTGGGCTTGTTTCTCTGTAAAGTTGCTTGTAAATATTGGTTGTGTTTTTTTGGGCTTGTTTCTAAAGTGTAGTTGCTTATTTGTGCTTGCTTTCCATATGCAGTTTATTATCTTGACAGGAAAATGGTTCTCAGACATTTTCCTGTCAAGGACCCCCCAAATTCGGAACCCCCATCTGAACATATTTTGTGCCAGGGACCCTCGTACCAGATTTGTGTTGTTTTCAATATTTGTTTTTGAAAATAGCAGATCTACAAGCTCACAATGTGACGCGTCATTGTGAGCTTGTAGATCGGCTATTTTCAAATAGCTGATGTATCCACACGTTTCCTAGGGCATTGGTGGGCATCATTTCCTGTCGATTTGATCCCTGATACCTGATCAAATCGACAGGAAGTGATGCCCACCATGCCCTAGGAAACTTGTGGATAGGTTTAAAGTTTGGCATATAAGGCTAGT
Organism: Gymnoscopelus microlampas; assembly: GCF_963454915.1. NCBI lineage: Eukaryota > Metazoa > Chordata > Actinopteri > Myctophiformes > Myctophidae > Gymnoscopelus > Gymnoscopelus microlampas. Next base: position 19,401,380 of record NC_139958.1, read on the forward strand.
CGCTTCTTTTGGGCTTGTTTTCATCAACCTGGTTGCTTATTTCTCTTGCAAAATCTGGCAACACTGGCTATCAGCAGTGCTACTTTTCCTCCACATTATGTGGGGCACACAATCGACAGGTGCGTTGCTGGCCTGGGTAATAATTAATGACACCGCACCACCTGGCTGTCAATTGTGTACTCCATACGTGTGTGTGCTGCACTGCTGCTCACTGGAGTAAATGTGCTCCCCGTTTGAAACTCTTGGGAAAAGTGGATATATATTTTAATAAACACACGTTTCCTGCCAGAACTTTAACATGAATATGAAAATACTTGACCCCAAGTTGCAGCAATACATTATTGGGTGAGTAGCCTACACCAGTAGTTCTCAAGTGGGGTCCAGGCAGGGGCTCTCAGGGTTCCAATTGAACCCTTACAGGTCTATAATGCTGAGAGTGTACACATGGAACCAAATGGACCCTTATGGTTCCATTTGTAAAATCTCAGAGTTATTGGGGTCCTTAAAAAAGGTTTGAGAACCACTGGCCTATCATTGCATGACGTTGTAGCTGGAGGGAGCTTGTATAAACAACTTTATAAATGGAATATAATTCACAGCCATTCTAGGGCTGATACCATAGATAGAGTTCAAAATAAGGCTGATACTGATTTATCATTGTTGCAGGCTACCTGTGAAGTAGTCTCGCGAGACTACCTGGGAAGTGACTCCAATAACAGGAAGTGCTTGGGAGCAAGCAGGCTAACGCCTAGAAGAAGCTAACAGGCTCAGTGAGTGTGAGAACAGTAACTTGTGCACACAGTGCACTGCAGTCAGTGGCACTCTCTCATTCATACGTAATTAGCGAGCTCGTTTAAATAATAATAGCACTAAAATAACCCGAAGAATGTTTGTTTTTCTGTATTAACAACGTCTAATATAATATACCCATGTGTTATCATAACAACAACAACAACAACAACAATAACAACACGCGTGTGTTTAGTAGAGTCGTTGTACTTTTAAAACAGACAGCAATTTGAATCAGCTGAGTACTCAGCGGGGGGTCTCAGTTGTGTGTTTGAGGAGGGAGCGGGGGGGGGCTACTAGACCGTTCAGTCTCGTGCTACTGTAATAGCTTAACAACAATAACAAACAGGAGGCCTCCCCCCCTCTCTCTGGCTCGGTGCATGTATTATTGCGACAAAGAATGTAACAACTAAAGAAAAAGGGAGTCTTTCTGGCAAAGATGTGCTTCAGAATTAAATAGTTAGAATTTACTGCTATTTTTCTGTCATCGTGTTCAGTAAAAATCAAAATAGTGTGGCGGTTGATATATATATCTTACCTTTTTGGTTGGACGTGTACAGTAGAGGTAAAGGGGCGTACAGACAGACAGTGACTGTGCTCCTACTGTCTGCTGTATGAGAGACACACACACACTGCGGTGTTGACGACGTGACGACGCGAAAATAGCCGATCTACAAGCTCACAACGCGTCGCACGGCGACGCGTTGTGAGCTTGTAGATCGGCTATTTTCGGCGCTCGACACCGTCCGCGTCACCACGCACCAGGCTTTTAGTTTCCGCAGTAAAAACGGGGGGGAAAATCGCCTTGGTTTCTATTTAGTGTTCAGTGCTTAGATCCGGTCTAGAGCCCGCCTACTGTATCCGGTTAGTTTGGACGCTGTCGTTGCATGCAAGCGCACATACCATTTCCGTATCCGGTACAGACCGGATGTGCAAGCTGCAAAACTAAATTATCACAGTCTGTAACTGCTAAAGACAACCAAGCTAAGAGCTCCAGCCCACAGATGTTTTCATTGGCTCCTGACCAAGCGTCCAACTGGTAGCATTTGTGTTATCTCATCTGTCAGTCAGTAAGTACAAGTCATTATTAATTCTTTCTTATTTTATTTCTTTCATAGCAGGTCAAAGTCGAAGCAAAACTGCTGTTATTTGATTTTTCTTTCTTATGTTTTTATGTTTCTCTCAATATTTTGTTTTCTTTTTCTGAAGCCCTATTTGTTTATTTTGACATGCAATCCCCCAAATCCTGCACTATCACAATAATCCATGTATGACCTTGTATCAAATAATGTTGAGTTTGTCAGGTATGCCATAATAATAATAATAATAAGCAGTATTTGACACCCTGTCTGTGTTATCTGGATTGAGGAGTGCAGTAGTAGTGATCTTAAATGGCCACTAGATGGCTGCAAATGCCCTTTACATGATAGCTGTGCTGTGTTCATGCCCTGAACTATTGTATGTGGAGAGTAGGCTACCCACTCACTTATATGTAATATGTCTATCACATGTATGCAGTACACACCAAGTGATGGCTGTGTGTGTGTGTGTGTGTGTGTGTGTGTGTGTGTGTGTGTGTGTGTGTGTGTGTGTGTGTGTGTGTGTGTGTGTGTGTGTGTGTGTGTGTGTGTGTGTGTGTGTGTGTGTGTGTGTGTGTCCTAACTTAATGAATAGAAGAACATTTATTTAATTTCTTTGAATGATATTGGTAAACCAATAAGTAAGAGACAGTCAGGCAAGCAGTCAGTGAGCTCAAATAACGATATCTTACGAAGATCTTTGGCACGTGTTCATTTTAATGGCGATAAGTAATCTACTTTGAGTCCTCCCATAATCTAATTTACAACTCTGCATATATAATCAAACAAGATGTGCAATAACAGTATGGCCTGTGCAATTAAAAAGGCTCTCAGAAAGTTAGCTAAATTAATTAGCAGTTATCTGGCTACTGGCTTGAATCCCCCTACATGTAATTGCCTACATCTCAGTAAAATGTCCGTTGAAAACATTTCTTCAGTCTTACTATATAGTGGGATAATTGCTTTTCTACAATCCTTTTACATTGGGGCTACCATGATATGCATATCTTAAACAATGCTTACACATCGTCATCACCTGTGCAGTGATGTGCTAACGTGGCCGTGGGCTTTGTGTGCTAACGTTGATAGTATTGTGGGGGTTCTTAAAATGGGGTCCAAGGTCTAGGGCAGTGGTTCTCAAACTTTTTCATGTCAAGGACCCCCAAATTGACACTTATTAGCCCGCAGACCCCCATTTGAAAGATAAGCCAGGGACCCCCATAAGAGAAGATTTTTACGGCTCTAGCAGTGATTCTCAACCATTTTAATTTCAAGGACCCCCAGTTTGACATGCATTAGGCTATGGACCCCCATTTAATGGCATCTCTATCTCTGGGACCCCAATTCATATTGTAAAATCAATGTTAATCTAACTCTGAGAGTGTACAAATGGAACCAAATGGACCCGTTAGGGTCCATTTGGTTCCATTTGTACACTCTCAGAGTTACAGACCCATAAGGGTCCATTTGGTCCCTGTCCATCATTTAGCTGGGGACCCCCTGGAACCCCCTCAAGTACCCCTGGGGGACCTCGGACCCCACTTTGAGAACCAATGGTCTAGGGCACTGTTCCAAATGCTCCCTTGCAGGTAAGGGTCCATTTGGTTCCATTGGTACACTCTCCGAGTTATGGGGGTCTTTGGAATGAATGAAAAAGTTGGGAGTACCACTGCCCAAAGGAACTTGGCCTTGTGAACCCTTGTGGACGCAATTGGACAGTTACATAGCTGTCGCCCCCGGCGTCAGCTAATGGGAATCCATTTAATAAACAATATATAAACCAGGGGTCTTGAACCTTTTCAGCCCAAGGACCCCCTAGCTGAGAGAGAGATGAAGCAGGGACCCCCATATTGTATAAAATTGTGTTTCAGATTCAACTTTTTTCGTTGACGTGGTGTGCTCTTTTTTTCCATCTACACCTATACCTCTTTGCCAAAAATATTTTTGGCTAAAATTCTCCTCAGAAAAGGGATGCTATCACACAAAGATTTGGCGGACCCCCTGTAGTAACTCTGAGGACCCCCTGTTGAAGACCCCTGATATAAACAATGAATTTGGTTCCATTTGTCGTGATTGGCCTAGCAGCTTGATCTGAGCTGTGATTGGCCTAGCAGCATGATCTGAGCTGTGATTGGCCTAGCAGCATGATCTGAGCTGTGATTGGCCTATAGGAGCATGACCTGAGCTGTGATTGGTGTAGCAGCATGATCTGAGCTGTGATTGGCGCAGGAGCATGATCTGAGCTGTGATTGGTGTAGAAGCATGATCTGAGCTGTGATTGGCCTAGCAGCATGATCTGAGCTGTGATTGGTGTAGGACAGGGGTCTTCAACAGGGGGTCCGGGACCCCTAGGGGGTCCTCAGAGTTACTACAGGGGGTCCGCCAAATCTTTGTGTGATATGATTTTTTTTTTACCTTAACCACTTGAACCCTAGTGTCCACTTTTCTGAGGAGAACTTTAGCCAAAAATAGCAGATCTACAAGCTCACAACGCCTCGCAGCGCGAGGCGTTGTGAGCTTGTAGATCTGCTATTTTTGGCAAAGAGGTATAGGTGTAGAGGGAAAAAAGAGCAGACAAAGTAAACCAAAAAAAGTGTAATCTGAAATGCTATTATACAATATAGAGGGGGTCTCTGCTTCATCTCTCACTCAGCTAGGGGGTCCTTGGCCTGAGAACGTTGAAGACCCCTGGTGTAGGAGCGTGATCTGAGCTGTGTGGTTAGCTGTCACTGTGATTGGTCTACTTTTGTCGGGACAGAGATAAGAAAATCCTATATTGATCCCAGGGGGACAATGCAGGTGTCATAGTAGCAACAACAGTGAGAGTGAAACACAGCAGGGACATGTAAAAGTAAGGGTCAAGAGCCATTCAATCAACCAATAAATACATGAATAAATAAATAGCTAGGCTTAGACACAAGGCAATACAGATACATACACACACAGAGATGCAGACCGTTCTAGACGGCTGGGCCCCTTCGGCGCCACGTCGTAAAAATATGAAATAAAAAGTAACATTTGAAATGTGGCCATGGCATAATTATTGGCATCCTTTAGAGCAATCAGTCTGGTTTAGCCCATTGAGACCTGAAGCCGGTTCTACATGTCTCCTAAATCTCAACAGTTTTCTGAAAAAACGTTTGTTTCTATATCAGTGGTGCTCAATCTTTTTCATGTCAGGGACCCCCAAAATGATATGTATTTGGTCGCGGACCCCCATCAAAATATTTTGTTCCAGGGACCCCCAGAAGCAAAGATTTGAGTTAAAAATGTTCGCTTTAAAAATATATATATATTCAAAGATTTGCACACATTTTCACGACTTTTCAAAAAAATAGCAGATCTACAAGCTCGTAGGAGGTATGTAGGTATGAGCTTGTATTTTTGAATAGCCCAAAGTGTAAAATAATGCTTTTTATCTCAAATCTAAAAATGAGACAGTTCCAGGTCTCAATGGGTTAGAGGGAAAAAAAACAATTGTTTCTAACCCATGGCCTGTTGCAAGTTCCCACATGGTATAAATATTAAATAAAATAAAATAATAATAATGAAGAGAAAAGAGCTGTCTGAGGATGACAGGGGAGAGAGAAAAAGTTATCACCAAAGCATGCGCAACAAGGCTATAGCACCATTTACAGAGACCTTGGCATTCCTAGTGCCAGAGTTTAGAATATTGTTTTTTTTTTCTTCACAAAGTCTGTTACTCGGGGAAACTGTTATGAATTTCCCAAGATGTGGCGGTAAGAGGAAACCTGATCTCTGATGTTGTTTAAAGGTTGGTGTTAGCCATTGAGAGAAACACATTGCATGGCGTCGCTGTCGGGAGCAAACCTTGTATGTCCAAAACTGTTACTTTTCAGGAAATGGGGAAAAAAAAGGTCCTGTGTTCCAGTGTTAATTTTGACAGCAAATTTTATTTAGTCTTAGTCTTAGTCTTTTGAATAACCCACCATTTAGTTTGAGTCCTATTTTAGTCTTCTGAAAATGGTTTAGTCTTAGTCTAGTCTAGTCGACTAAATATCAAAACCTTAAGACTTTTAGTCTTAGTCTTAGTCAAAAACAATTACACTGCAGCATATTCTGATTTAGTCTTAGTCTTAGTCTTTTGAATAACACACCATTTTTTTAAAAATCCTATTTTAGTCTTCTGAAAATTGTTTAGTCTAGTCTTAGTTGACTAAATATCAAAACCTTAGTCTTTTAGTCGAAGTCGACAGAATTAACACTGCTGTGTTCCAATGGATCCATTGTACATACTATTTAGTCAAAAGCTCTTGTTAATACTTTTCATTGGGTAAATATTTATAAAACCCTCAGACACACTTAACGACTTTCTCTTTCCCTTCACAATTGTTTTAAAAATAGCGGAAAAGGCCAATCTACAAGCTCACGATACATCGCTATATGCCGTGTTTTGAGCTTGTAGATCTGAGCTACTTTGCAGAAAACTCTTGAACGACAAAGAGATATGTTTACACACACAAAAAAGTAATAAATAGAAACATGGAGATACAAGGTTTCTGCTCGACAACAACGATGGCATCCCGTGAGCCCAAGGCTAACCTACAGAAGGCTGTGGTAATATCTTTAGCCCACACACCAGACACTCAGAAACAGAACTAAGAGGGGCTTAACCCCTTAAGACCGGGAAACGCTTCTGTGTGTCATGTTTAGATTTCTTTGGGCTATTCAAAAATAGCAGATACACAAGCTCATTGCGCGGCACCGAGTGCCGCGCTACGAGCTTGTAGATCTGCTATTTTTGAAAAATCGTGAAAATGTGAGCAAATCTTTGAATATATATATATTTTTCAAAGCAAACATTTTTTTACTCAAATCTTTGCTTCTGGGGGGATTCTATATGTCTTCTAAATCCTAACAGTTTCTTTAAAACAAAAAGATGTTGCTATAATCAGTGGTTCTCAAACTGTTTTCATGTCATGGACCCCCAAAATGCTATGTATTTTGGCCACGGACCCCCATCTCAAAATATTTCGTTACAGGGAACCCCAGAAGTTGTAACGGAGTTAAAAATGTTCGCTATGGAAAAATATATATTCAAAGATTTGCACACATTTTCACGATTTTTGAAAAGCCCAAAGAAATCTTAAAATGACACAGATGCGTTCCCGGTCTGAAAGGTTTAATGGTCGGACACCAGGAGAATCCCCTACTGTGGAAAGAGAAATGCAAGACGGGCTTGACTGACAGCCTGACCTAAATCCTTTTGGGAAAATGTTCTGTGGCCTGATGAAACCAAAGTGTGTGTTTTTTTTTGGGCCATGCAGATCATCACTTTGTTTATAGACCGTAAACTGCAGTGTTTTTGATGTGTGTGTTTTGTTTCACGAGAAGTACCCTAATACCTACAGTCAAATATTTTTGGATGTCTTTAATACTGCAGGACCGCTGTGCTGCTTTGAGCATGTCATTAGAGGGGACATAAAAAAAACAAATACATAAAAATAGAACATTCTAAAATAGACTACAAAGTAAGTCTACAAAAGTACAAACTCACAATGAGTCACGGCACGATGTGTTGTTGTCGCCTACTCAGTGAGCCATAGTCTGCTATTAGACCTCCGTCTAAAACCAGGTTATAACTGGTCTAACGGTGAAAGTCTTTTCAACGTCTATTCTTAGCCTAGATGTTGTTTGGCGATTTTTTAAGGGTCTATATATAGACCGTCTATATCATTGGTTCTCAAAGTGGGGTCCGGGGACCCCCAGGGGTACTTGAGGGGGTTCCAGGGGGTCCCCAGCTAAATGATGGACAGGAACCAAATGGACCCTTATGGGTCTGTAAGTAACTCTGAGAGTGTACAAATGGAACCAAATGGACCCTAACGGGTCCATGACCCGTTAGGACCCTAACGGGTCCTAACGGGTCCATTTGGTTCCATTTGTACACTCTCAGAGTTAAATTAACATTGGTTTTACAATGTGAATTGGGGTCCCAGAGGTATAAATGCCATTAAATGGGGGTCTGTAGCCTAATGCATGTCAAACTAGGGGTCCTTGAAATTAAAATGGTTGAGAATCACTGCTAGAGAGCTGTAAAAACCTTCTCTTATTGGGATCCCTGGCTTATCTTTTCAAATGGGAGTCCGCGAGGTAATAAGTGTCAATTAGGGGGTCCTTGACATGAAAAAGTTTGAGAACCACTGGTCTATATCATACAGTAGATGTCATTCCAACGGCTATAATATAGACGGTCTATATAGACGCTTAAAAAACTGCTAATCAACGTCTAGGCTAAGAATAGACGTTGACAAAACTTTCACTAACATTAGACCAGTTATAACCCGGTTTTAGCCTAGCCGCTAGACGCACAGTTTAGACGTCTAATAGCCCGAAAAATGCTCAGTGGGTATTTATCACGATGCAACAAAATATTGAATGCGTTGCATTGATGTCAATGAGGAAAGTCAATGGTTAGGGTTAAGTCGAGTGGATAAGGTCATATATTTGCTCTTTACCAATACAGTGAAGTTGTCTTTCCATTGTCAGAAAAATGAGATTCAGTCAAAGTCAAGTCAATTTCATTTATAAAGCATGTTTAAAAACAACCAGGTTGACCAAAGTGCTGTACACTATGATAAAAAACAACATAAAAAAATAAACGTCATCGCAAAAACATTTCAAAAACAGCAAAAAGTTAAAACAATGACAGACCAAAAAGGTCATCATTAATCCCCAACAATTGGCCCATAATTCACATCCCGAAGCGAAGCGCACACAGTAATGTGTCAAGAGAAGAATGTTGGACTGGAGCAATAGATTCTGAGCTCCAATCCATCCCTGTGGGAACCTATGGCAATGCTTTCAACCTTCTTCCAAACTGGAACAGGTTGCAAATGAAGGATAGGAACTAAACGGCAGGAAAAGATGAAAGAGCCACGCTAGAAATATCGTAGCCAAAAACGTTACGCGGCCAACAATCAGAAAATAGGTATCAATAATGTTGCCAAGGCTGTATTTCTGTTTCTTCAGTGGGAAAAAACCTGATGTTAATTTGAAACCTTTAGTACAGTAATTGAGAAAAGCAAGGTTGTTTCAATTTCCAATAATTTCAGGAGGTATAATGCAATTTTTTAATGGCAATAACCTTGGCTAGAAGAGAGAAAAAGTGTGTAAGTGTGTGTGTGTGTGTGTGTGTGTGTGTGCGCGCGCGCTTGTGCGCGCGCGCTTGTGCGTGAGCACGTGCAAGTGTCTAAAATTTCCCTTGAGCATGCATTTCCATCCATGACAGAAAAGGCAGAAATCAACAGACTGTGTAAAATTAATAGCCACTATGATCTGGCTGTTTGCCAATGGCCTCTAAAGTATAGAGGGGTCCTGATAGCATGTCTAACACTTGCAGAGCACAGCCGTTTTTACGAGGCAATGGCAACGCTGGCAAGGAACTGTAATTGGGGAGCAACAGTGTATCGAACCAATCCATTTGATAAATAAAAATGTAATTAAATAATCATTTAATAATCAATCCCTATTTCGGGCGTGTCATTATGGCCAATTCTTTTTTGAAAATTAGCCTATGTGCAAGTTCACGGCGCGTCGCATCGTGACGCGCTGTGAGCTCGTAGATCGTCTCTCTCCACTATTTTTGCACGACAATGTTGTAGGACAAAGTATAAAATCACGCTTTAGCAGTTAATCAGAAAAGTGATTTGATAGAATAATCGCTCATAAGATAATCGACAGTTTCCGCCCTATCGCTAACAACACTCGACGGCATCTGCGTGAAATTAGCATGGAGGATATCTGACACTTTTTTTTTTTTTTTTTTTTGCTGTTGTTGCTACGGCAACGCAAGCCTGGCCAGAGGGGAGTGGTTGTGTCCCTGATGAGTAATTATACTGCATCCAGTCCACAAAGACACTTTAATTATCCGGGGCGGCACGCCATCAATGGTTTGTGAAATTCACCCCCGTTTTATCTCCTGGCTTGTGTTTGTTGACTGGTCAGTGTGATTAATTTTTTGTTTATTCCATGAAGTGAAGAGAGTCGGGTGTCAAGAGTTGGTTTAACCCTTTAAGACCGGGAAAGCATCATTTGTGTCATTTATAAGATTTCTTTGGGCTATTAAAAAATAGCAGATATACAAGCTCATAGTGCCGCGCTATGAGCTTGTAGATCTGCTATTTTTGGAAAAATCGTGAAAATGTGTGCAAATCTTTGAATATCTGTTTTTCCCGTAGCGAACGTTTTTAACTCTGTTACAACTTCTGGGGGGGGGGGTCCCTGGAACAAAATATTTTGAGATGGGGGTCCGCGGCCAAAAGGGGTTAATAAGTGGCGTGGGGGGGGGGGGGGGGGGTTGTCTTTCATAGAGCCTAATTTATCCACTGTGGCGCGCGGAAAGTAGCAGACCTACAAGCATCGCATGTTGCAGGCATCCGCGACACATCGTGAGCTTGTAGATCTGCTATTTTAAACACGTAAAACACGTAAAACACGTAATAAACACGTAAATGCATACAATTGTAACTCAACAATATGTTCTTGGGATGTCAGTGAAGATCAATCGCTAGTTAGTTGTTTTTTTTTAACTAATTTCAAATGTTTTTAACAGATTTCAGCATTTTCAAAATGTTCAGAAATAGTGAAAATAACAGACAATAACTTCAAACTCACAACGCTTCGCGAGCTTGTAGCGTAGCTCGTTGCGCTATCCGTTGCATGGCGAAGTATGTAGGGCTTAAAGGAGTAGTTTACCCAAGATTTTGTCGCATTCCTAAGCAAATAATTTGATTACCGACGGAAAGATGCTAATGTATCCGGTAGGAGACTCAAAGGAGTCTCTTTGAGTCTCCTACCGGAAATACACTCGGTCATCAAATTATTGGCTCAGGAATGCGTCAAAAAATAAAAAAAATCTCCATGAATTAAAGGCTTCGTGGGGTGTGTAATTGATAGAAAATAAGTAATGTTTTGGGTGAGCTATTTCTTTAACCTATTAAGACCTGGAACTGTGTCATTTTTAGATTTGCGCTAAAAAGCATTATTTTACACTTTGGCTATTCAAAAATAGCAGATATACAAGCTCATAGCGCGGCACCGAGTGCCGCGCTATGAGCTTGTAGATCTGCTATTTTTGAAAAATCGTGAAAATGAGTGCAAATCTTTGAATATATATATTTTTAAAGCGAACATTTTAAACTCAAATCTTTGCTTCTGGGGGTCCCTGGAACAATATATTTTGATGGGGTCGGCGGCCAAATACATATGATTTTGGGGGTCCTTGACATGAAAAAGTTTGAGCACCACTGATATAGAAACAAACGTTTTTCAGAATACTGTTGAGATTTAGGAGACATGTAGAATCGGCTTCAGGTCTTAATGGTTGAAGTGGTTTACAATATAAAAACACAATCACTGTCAACCCAACCCAATTCTATAACGTACATTTCCTCAACCACAACAACTAGGAGAAACAGGCTCAGATGATCCTGTACCATGAAATAGGCTTGTTTACGCAGATAGGAAGCTGTAGTCAGGGGGTGAAACGTGCGAGTGAGAGTGAGTGTGACTGGCTCACCGCCGGCCCAAACCTGAGCTAATCACTGGGCTTTATTGTGAGGGCCAGGTGACGACAGCTCCTTTCTGTGTCTGTGTTGACTCAAGAAGTGCATGTAATTGGGCTCTTAGGGCCACCCCTTGAGCTTGTTTACATAGCATGTGAAGTTGCCCCCCCCCTGCCCGCCAATGTATCATGCACACTCCCACAGTCACACACGTATGCTTCATGGGTAGCCAGGCACGCACGCACGCGCACACACACACACACACACACACACACACCCACACGCACACACTTAAACCCATAACTCATTGAGGCCTGAGGTTCCGATTCTGCAAAATGACTTCTAAACGTTTTTTTCTGAAAAACCTATGTTTCTGTGTCAGTGGTTTTCAAACTTTTTCATGTCAAGGACCCCCAAAATTATATGGATTTGGCGGACCCCCATCTAAAAACATTTTGTTCCAGGGACCCCCAGATGCAAAGATTTTAGGATTTAAAAAATATTCGCTTTAAAAGAATATGTATTCAAAGATTTGGACACATTTTCAAGTTTTAAAAAAAATAGCAGATCTACAAGCTCATAGCGCGGCACTCGGTGCCGCGCTATGAGCTTGTATATCTGCTATTTTTGAATAGCCAAAGTGTAAAATAATGCTTTTTAGCTCAAATCAAAAAAGTGACACAGATGCGTTCCAGGTCTTAATGCGTTAAACCCCAAAGTCGTATATATACGCCGCTGTACGATGAATAGCCCAAATCCATAAGCTCGCAATTTGTCGCGTAGCCATTTAGATCTGCTATTTTAACCGTTTGAAACCGTTGAAAGAAAAGTGACATTTTGGAGAATTCTCTGTTTGCTTTTGTTTTAATTTGCCCCCAAAGTAGTGACACCCAGATTAATGTGGTTAAATACAACACACCTTTTGTGTGTGTGTTAATTAATTCCTGCAGCGACAGAGTTGCATACCGTATCGAATGAAAAAAGAAAAATAAATAAGAAGAAATAATTGACAATGTTTATCTTTTTCCCATGACATGTGACTTGACATCTTTTGTTTCTTTTCCTATGTGGTTTCAAG
>NC_139958.1:19416352-19461352 GCF_963454915.1 Gymnoscopelus microlampas
TGTTTATCCAGTGGTTCCCACCTCGGGGTCCTGATGGTGTTTTCCTCATTTGAGCTCCAGGAATCTGTGAGAGCCGTAATGACCATGCATTAGACGTTACCTTGACAGCACAGCCCCATCACGTCTCACATCCATCTTTTAAACTGTGATAATGAAGGTTTAATGAACAAAATAACATGTATAACTTAAGTCGCCTCGTTTAAAACCACACTCAAAAGAAAAACCCACCTTTTCAGACTCGCATTCCCTACCTAATCCCTCTTTTTACCGTTACTGTTAGTTTTTGACTTTTTAACCCATTAAGACCTGGAACTGTGTCATTTTTAGATTTGAGCTAAAAAGCATTATTTTACCCTTTGGGCTATTCAAAAATAGCAGATCTACAAGCTTGTAGCGCGGCACCGAGTGCCGCGCTACGAGCTTGTAGATCTGCTATTTTTGAAAATGTGTGAAAATGTGTGCAAATCTTTGAATGTATATATTTTTAAAGCGAACATTTTTAACTCAAATCTTTGCTTCTGGGGGTCCCTGAACAAAATATTTTGAGATGGGGGTCCACGGCCAAATACATATCATTTTGAGGGTCCTTGACATGAAAAAGTTTGAGAACCACTGATATAGAAACGTACGTCTTTCAGAAAACTGTTACTACTTTGAGTACTCAGACACCTTTCAACCTAGTGTGGGTGATTATCTGCTGATTATCTTCACCAGGTGGGAAAATGATGTAGCCCGAGTCCGTCGACATTCAATATAGTAGATTTATTCAAACACAGTTAGGTATTAGGCCTGACCTCGATTATTCGAATAGTCGACTAATCAGTCGAGGGGTGTCTGAGTCGAGTGCCAATCTCTTAGTCGAATTATGAAAAAAAATGTACTAATAGATTGCCAAAAATAGGATATACATCATGATTTATTGGGAGAAACCAAGAAAGTATATGTTAAATCAGACACTAAGCACCCCTACAGCCCAAAGTGGAATGTTCCTCTATTCCCTAACATCTTTTTTGCATGATTTTACTGAGAGATTGGCAGTTGAATCAGACTGGGTGGTTCTCAAAAAAATGTACAAGCTCACAGTGCGTCACTTCGCACATCTGCTTTTTTTTGCACATTTTGGAAAAATGTTGAATCATTTTGAATTTTTAAACACAAATCTTCTCTTACGGGGGTACCTGGCACAAAATATTTTCCGATGGGAGGTCCGTGGCCAAATACATATCAATCTGGGGGTCCTTGGCACAAAAAAAGTTTGAGAACTGGTACTGCGGGGTGCCCACTGGCCTAGCGGTCCAGGCGCATACCGCATACTCTGGTAATTCAGCTTGCCAGCGTGTTGCGGGTTCGACACCCGATCCCGGCACCCCCCCATCTCACTCCCCATTTTCTGTCAGCCTACTGTCCTGTGTCCTGTCAAATAAAAACCTATTCAAAAACAGCACATATACAAGCTTGTAGATTTGCTATTTTAAAAAAACGTGAACATTTGTGCAAATCTTTGGATATATATAATATATTTTAACTCAAAATATTGTGAACAAAACATTTTGAGATTGGGGTCGGCGGCTAAATACTGTACATACAGTACACACATATACATACACAGATAAATATGGGTCCGGTTTATCACCAGAGGCATTCTTTTTCATTTGCCCCTCGGAAATACAGGTTCCACACAGACATTCGAGACTAATATCTACGCAGTGATATGCCAGGCTACGGATTTCTTCTCTCAGACCAAGTTTTTTTGTGAAAACGAGCCATATTCAGCTGCCGATAACAACGCGGATACAATGTTTTTGTTCCGGTGGAAAGAGGAGAGACTCGTCTCCCCACGGAGACATTGTTTGTTTACATCCGGGTTGAAAAAAAAAGTATGGTGGATCTTCAAAAAGACTCGAAATAAGGTAAAACCGCTGCAGTGGCGGATTAATTAAAGGGACTACACCATGAATCCACCAGAGAGAAGTTAGTTGGAATGAGTACCCATTAGCGCGGACACAAATCGGCGCCCCTGTCCCTTGGTGTCATTGTATGACCGGCCCCTTGCCGATATCCACGGTGACGTTGGTGTACAGCGGTCCTCTCGTTGTCCTCACCACCTTGTAGGACAGAGAGTTGATCCCGTCTGTCGTCCAGGTCCATTCGGTGTGAGCGACTTGGTCAAATCTCTCTCTGTTTTTTGGGTAGCCTTTGTCTCTCGCATGAGGGATGTTCTTCATCTTGGCCACCTCTCCATTGGGACGTGACACGGACATACCAACAAGCATAACCCTATTATAAGCGTCATCATCCTCGCCGCCCCATCCCCAATAGTTATTTGGGAAACCATTGATCTTCAAAAACTGCTCTTTACTCATCGATGTTACGCCTCCAAAGAAAGAGCGATATGGTAACCGGAAGTTGAACTTCTCAAGGGCGGCAGCCAGGTGTCTGGGCTGGCTGAAGCAGCCGTATAAGTTCCGGTCGTTCATTGGAATCAGGTCCACGTCGCTGAACACAAAGCAACTGTAGTCACGATCCTTCAGGGCCTCAGCGAAACCAATGTTCAACAGCTTAGCCCTATTAAACGTCTCTTCGCCGTGCTGTTGGACGACATACACCGTATAGTCCAGCTGCTGTCGTTGCAGTATGGGGTGAAGGTAGTGGAGCCAAAATGCGAGGTGCTCTTCTCTGTGTCTGAAGGGAATGATCACGGCCACCTTCTGGGAGGACACACACTCTTTTGGTCCGTAGCGACCACCGGCCTCAACGTTAGGGTTCTCCTTCAGAGTTTGCTCTAGACTCACTTTGGTGCTGACATTCACATTCAGGGCGCCAATCAAGAGCGGAGAGGCTGCGGGACATCGTGTTGTGTTGTCTGGTCGTGCAGCGGGTGGAGGGGGGGCACCAGAGGGTGGTGGTGCAGGGGGGGGGGTGTGGCCTGCAAACACCAGCAACACCACTAACAACAACAGCAACACTAACGTAAGACTAACACTAAGTATCTGTTTAAACCTTTGCATTCCGGCCTGTCTGGTCTGGTCTCCTCTCCTGTCTGGTCTGGTCTGTCGGCTGGCCTGTCCTGTGTCGGCAGGCAGGCGATATGCGGATATATTCAGGATATATTCAGGATGTATTCAGGATATATTCAGGATATATTCGGGATGTATTCGGGATGTATTCGGGATGTATTCGGGATGTATTCGGGATGTATTCGGGATGTATTCGGGATGTATTCGGGATGTATTCGGGATGTATTCGGGATGTATTCGGGATGTATTCAGGATGTATTCAGGATGTATTCAGGATGTATTCAGGATGTATTCAGGATGTATTCAGGATGTATTCAGGCTGTATTCAGGATGTATTCAGGATGTATTCAGGCTATATTCAGGCTATATTCAGGCTATATTCAGGCTATATTCAGGCTATATTCAGGCTATATTCAGGCTATATTCAGGATATATTCAGGATATATTGTGTTATATTGCCTCTGGGAGTATTAGGTCTCGGCTATAGATCTCGGTAGTTAAGGTTAGAAATGGCTCACTTCCCGTTCACAACGATACACAGAGCTCTATGGTTCATTCGTGTCTCTTAAATAGCCTGCAGGCCGTGACGTGTCGTGACGTGTCGTCACTGTCGTGTGTGTGACCTCATCTGGCCTTATATGCAGTGGTGTAAAGTCACCAAGTACATTTACTCAAGTACTGTACCTAAGTACAATTTTGAGGTACATTTACTTTACTGGAGTCTATACTTTTACTTCTACTCCACTACATCTCAGAGGCAAATATTGTATTGTACAATTATTTGAAAACTTTAGTTACTGGTTACTTTGCAGATATAAATGATTACATAATAAAACACATATTAACCACTACCTAGGCTATCTGAAAATAGCCGATCTACAAACTCACAACGCGACGCGTTGTGACCCCCCCCCCCCCCCCCCCCCCCCCCCCCTCACTCCCAAAATCACGTGGGGCTCCCGACCCGCAGGTTGAAAACCAATAGTGTAGACAACCACGTGTCAACCTCAGATACTCGTGAAATCGCCGGCCACTTAATTTCACCTTCAACAGTAAGGCGTTTCACTGGGAGGGTGCCATGTGTGCGGAGGAGTAACATGCACGCTGTTCCTCCCAGTTGAACGGGCAGGGAACCACTGTGCTTCTTCAAACTTTTTCACGTCAAGGACCCCCAAAATGATATGTATTTGGCCACGGAACCCCATCTCAAAATATCGTGTTCCAGGGACCCCCATAAGCAAAGATTTGAGTCACAAATGTTCGCTTTAAAAATATATACATTCAAAGATTTGCACAAATTGTCATGATTTAAAAAGAAAAATAGCAGACCTACAAGCTCATAGTGCGGCTTGTAGATCTGCTATTTTTGAATATCCAAAGTATAAAATATGGTTAAAGGGGTTAAAATGATTGTGACGCCTTATTAACTAATTCAGGTACCCCCGAAGGACCCCTGGGGGTCCCCGCACCCTACTTTGAGAACCAATGCCCTGAACAACCTGTGGAAGTCACTATTCGGTCGTCCTCCCACCTGCAAAACACCCGCTTAATCGTGTTCGTTGGAGAGTGCCTGCCTGGGCCCGGCCACAGACGCTCCGTCGTGGAGGAATCGAACCGCATAGACTCCGCGGCGGTGGTGGTGGGCAGGGAACTATGCCCCGGCCGTGCCACCCAGACGCCCCCAAATCATGTTCGTGTCAAAGCACCAGACAGGCGAGAGAGCCTCATAACTCATTTCAGTGCCGAGGGTACTCTCGCTGACGCACCCTCCGCACGTCAAATAGACACTTTCTCATGGGCGCACATAAAATGGCACATAATGCTACATCGACACAGATGACACATCTGTTTTCGTGCAACACGTGGTCTGCAGCCCCCCCCCCATAACAGAAACACTTAGCAATAAATTAGCATTTTCTCTCGTTTCTCCTCCTTTTCTTTCCCCCTCTGTGTCCATGTTATTGCTTCATTGTTATCCCTCTGACAGAGGAAACGATGAGCAAAAAAAAATAAAAAAATCCACCCCCCCAGCGCTAAACGGGAACATCAAACGGTGCTTATCCCATTCAACCCGGGATGCATTTCTCTGTCATTTTAAGATTTATTTGGGCTATTCAAAAATAGCAGATATACAAGCTCATAGCGCGCGGCACCGAGTGCCGCGCGCTATGAGCTTGTATATCTGCTATTTTTGTAAAATCGTGAACATTTTGTGCAAATCTTTATTTTTTTAAAGCGAACATTTTGCAAGCTTCTTAAAACAGTTTTTTGGAAAAAAAACGTATGTTGCTATATCAGTGGTTCTCAAGCTTTTTTTTCATGTCAAGGACCCCCAAAATGATATGTATTTGGCCGTGGACCCCCCCCCCCCCCCATCTCAAAATATGTTGTTCCAGGGACCCCCCCAGAAGCAAAGATTTGAGTATAAAGAAAATTGCTTTAAAAAATATGTACATTCAGAAAGATTTGCAAACTTTTTTTTTAAACATTTGTAAAATATTTTGTTCCAGGGACCCCCCAGAAGCAAAGATCGGAGTTATAAATGCTTGCTTTAAAACATATACTGTATATATTCAAAGATTTGCACAAATTTTCACGATTCTTCCCAAAAAAATTGCAGATCTACAAGCTATGAGCTTGTAGATCTGCTATTTTTTTAGCCCAAAAAAAATGAAAATAAATGACAGAGACGCTGTTCCCGTATTGAAGGGGTTATTTACACACAGGAGAAAGCAGCCAGTGACCCCCATCCATCGCTCGTCTATACAAGCTGATGACAGTGAGGGATTAGTTGTTGTTGTTTTTACTTCTTCTTTTTCCCGGCTGCTGACAAAAGTAGATCCAGATGCTCTCTGCTCAGTGCAACGAGCGCACAGAGAGAGAGTGAGAGAGAGAGAGAGGTTATTGTGAAACTCCCTCGCCGCTCCCCGCTTTGTGTACAGTGTGTGTGTGTTTAGATTGAAGCCGTTGTTTTTGGGAAGTCGGAGGGGAAAAAGAAAAAGGTATGAAAGAGGGGAAGAGAGGGAACAGGTTTTCGTGTTGTCTTATTATATGCCAGTGGTTCTCGACACTTTCGTGTCAAGGACCCCCAGATTGATGTGTATTAATTTTGGTCGCAGAACCCCCCGTCTGAAAACGTTTTGTGCCAGGGACCCCCAGAAGAGAAGATTTTGTGTTAAAAATGTTTTAACTTATTCAAAATCTCTCCCCAAAAATAGCGATTTTTCAAAGATTTTCCAAAATAGCAGATATACAAGCTCACAGCGCTGTGAGCTTGTATATCTGCTGTTTTTGACTAGCCAACGTATAAATAGATAAAGTGGTTACTTAAGCTGGGGACCCCCTGGAATCCCTCGAAGGACCCCTGTGGGTCCCCCGGACCGCACTTTGAGAACCAATGTCTTATGCTAGCGTTCAGGATAACATCTTTTAACCAATAGCGCCCCCATTCTGGGCATGTCATAATAATAGGCGGACATTTTGGTCAAAATTGGCGAAAATAGGCGAAACATATCCATCTAAAAGCTCTCAATGCGTTGTGGGCTTGTGGATTGGCTATTTTGGCAAAGAGATTTGGTGTAGAGGGTATCTAGACCCTTAATTGGCGGTCCACGGTCAAATAAGCATGTAGAGTTTTAAGTGGTTAACCACTTGAACCCCAGCTTCGGTTTGCGTCGCATTGTGAACTTGTCGATCGGCTATTTTCAGCGAAAGCTTTCCCCACAATAACAGAAAAACAGAAAAGACACTAGTATTATTGAGCCCTGAGGGACTCCGGTTACACATATGGGGTTTAAGTGGTTAAAGAAGCGGAAGACATACTACAACAAGTGGCTCTTTTTGTATAAATATTACTCCTCTGTCTTGTTGTTGTTGTTAACCCATTTAGACCGGGAACGCATCTGTGTCACTTTTTTATTTGAGCTAAAAAAGCGTTATTTTACACTTTGGCTATTCAAAAATAGCAGATCTACAAGCTCGTAGCGCGGCACCGAGTGCCGCGCTACGAGCTTGTACATATGCTATTTTTGAAAAATCGTGAAAATTTGTGCAAATCTTCGAATATATATATATTCTAAAGCGATAATTTTTAACTCAAATCTTTACTTCTGGGGGGTCCCTGGAACAAAATATTTTGAGATGGGGGTCCGCGGCCAAATACATATCATTTTCGGGGTTTCCTTGACATGAAAACATTTGAAACCCACCGATATAGAAACATAACGTTTTTCCAGAAAACCGTTAGGATTTAGAATACATTTTTGCAGAATCAAAAACCTCAGGCCTCAATGGGTTAACTTGTTTCTCTGCCCCCCGCCCCCCCCCCCCCCCCCGCCCCCCCCCACACACACTCTTCAATGTCTCCCCCTCCCCCCCCCCCCTCCCGCAGAGGCGACAGACCAGGGCGGCGGCGGCGGCGGCGGCGTAGGAGGCGGAGGAGGAGGACGGCGCGAGCTGAAGTCGGTGCCCTTCATCAGCTACCTGGCGGCGCTGCTGAAGAGCCAGCTGCTGTCCGAGGACCTGGTGAACGGCGTGGAGATCCGCTGCGAGGAGAAGGGCAGCTGCCCCTCCACCTGCCACCTGTGCCACCACCAGGCCATCATGACCGGGGGCGGGGGAAGTGACGGAGGAGGAGGGGCAAGCCGTGGAAGCAGCGGTCTTAGTGGCGGCAGGGGAGGTGGCGGCAGCGAGCAGCCCTCGTCGCCCACCCCTGTGCTGCTGGAGGTCAGCCGCGTGGTGCCCCTCTACAACCTGGTACAGGACAACGTCACCAAAGAGGTGAGAGGGGAGGCCCTTTGGAGGTCTGTCTGTCTGTCTGTCTGTCTGTCTGTCTGTCTGAGGAATGGATGTGTCTTGGGGTCACACGGTCATAGTCTCTATTCACAGCAGCCGTATTTATGAAGACATTCACAGGTGTTACCAATGATACTAATGAAGGCTCGGTTCCATTCTGGTCATAACAGAGTCAGGGGTGCTGATAGTGTGCACGTTGGCCCACTGGAAACACTCTGTTACACCAGTGGGTCTACAGTTGGGGTCCAGGGACCCTCATGGGCTTCCAAATGGCCCCTTACAGGTGTGTAACGGGTCCATTTGGTTCCATTTGTACACTCTCAGAGTTACACACTAATGAACTAATGAACAAATGGTTCCATTTGTTCATTAGTGTACAAATGGGTCCATTTGGTTCCATTTGTACACTCTCAGAGGTATGGGGGTCGTGGAAACCACTGTGCTACACTAAATGGAACAGAGCCTTCATTAGTATCATTGCTAACACCTGTGAAGGAAGTGATAATATGGCTGCTGTGAATAGAGCCTATTATGACATTTTACTTCGCGATTAATCGGTGCTCAATTGATTGCGCGATTAACGACGTCATTGTGTTTCTGTCAACATTCTAACATTACGGATACGTTTCTTTGTTTACAAAGGCGTTTAGGCTTCGTAAACAAAAGGTGCACAGGGCTTATGTGACACAAATAACATAAATATTTAAATACCTTATACTTTCAAGAAAACCTTGCTATGGGCTGCACGTATACAGGGGGCACACGTTAGATGTGTCATTTAGATGAGAGGCTGAAGTGACAGAAGAGAGGGGGAGTCTTAAAAATGTGTTTTTTTATGTGATCAAGGCACACCAATTGGCAAGTAAAAACTCAAGGCACACCGGTCATGTATTCGAAAGATATATCATACAGCGTGCAGCGAACCACGCTTGGGCTGTAACTATCGATTATTTCCTTGTTCTATCGATTGCTTTTTCAATGAATCAAATAATCAAGAAGCATTTAATATATCAACAAATCAATTAAAGGTAGGGTAAGTGATTTGCGTTGGTTAAAATAATTGTTAAATAGCTCTATATTGTGATAGTACTCATTGCTATAGAGTGTTTGTTCAGTAACAGGAGTCTCCTTGTCTCTCCACCTCTTTATTAAACAGAAAATGCATTTCCGTTTCAGTTTCAGTTTCGTTTCCAATTTTATCCAACCAGGACAGAGAACTCAATCAGGATACAGATTAAACAAGTGAAATTGGAAGTGATGACACTAAGAAATGTGCAGACATAATTGGAACTGAAACACTATACAAATTAAGCTTAAAAATGGGTACTTTCTCCTGATTGGCTGAGATTTTGACACCTACCGAAAAAATGTATTATTTGTTTATTAAAGAGCTGGAGAGACAGGGAGACTCCTGTTACTGAACAAACACTCTATAGCAATGATTACTATCATAATATAGTATTTTAACCTTTTAACAAAATACTTTTTGTTTTAACCAAAAAATATCACTTACCCTACCTTTAACCAAGTATAAAACCTTTTTTTAATAATAAAATTTTGGCCTATATTGACTTGGCCGAAATAGATGCATTCATTTTAATAACTGTTAAACCACCCATAAACCACACAGCTGAGTTGACGTTGCCACTGTGCCTCAATCACAGGTCAGCTTACGCTGCCACAGCGAAACCGCCAAGGCCAAGCTAACGTCGGCTCATCCCTGGTGATGTGTAGGCATTGTTTAAGATACATGCATATGCCACTGTAGCCCCATGTAAAAGGATGAGGGAAAGCAATTCTCCCACCACAGCAAGTCTTAATGAAATGTCTTCAATTAACATTTTAAGATGTAGGCTGTAAGGGGATTCAAGCCATTTAGCCAGATAATTGATAATTAATGTAGCTAATTGTCTGAAAGCACTTTCAATTGCACAGCATTATTAGACTCTGTGTCTCTCTTGTGCGTGCATATATATATATATATATATATATATATATATATATATATATATATATATATATATATATATATATGTATATGTATATATATATATATATATATATATATATATATATATATATATATATATATATATATATATGGGTGTCCATTGATGAAAGACAGCCATCTTACTGAGCAAAATTACAGTAAGCCATGAAAATAGGTTTGCCAGCTGTTGACGCCTCAATTAAAACTTCAAATGCAAGTTATCATAACCACACAGGAAATTAAAAAATAGAAAGAATAGGTTTATAGTTCATTGTCCTTTTTTTTTCTCCACGCCCCCTCTCTTGGATAGTGTCAGTGACACTTAGTTTATAGACATGCATAGTCAGGTTTTTTTTTTTTTTGGTGCGGATATTAACAAGTGTATTTGATGGTGCAGATGCAGCATAAGGCCTCTAGGTGGCATATGTTGGTTAACATTGACCACAGGCAGTGTGATAGAGAGGCTATAAATAGATGACGTCATGGCTTTCTCCTCTTGTGGGGATAAATTATGTGGTGTAGGTCTGTGCGTGCGTGTGTGTGTGTGTGTGTGTGTGTGTGTGTGTGTGTGTGTGTGTGTGTGCGTGCGCGCGTGTAAGACAAGTGTACTGTGCATGTTCATTAGTGTGCACACATTTTAGTTTTATGCATGTTTCTAGGTATGTACGTTCTTAAATAGTATGCATGTGCAGTTCATTTTTTATTTTTTCTATGGATGACGTCAAAGGATCAATCAACCACTTTCAACCTGACAACCATGTGTTGGGAATGTCATTATAGGCAAAAAAAAATGTTCCAGATTCTTTCCAGACATTTTCCAAACAATTTAATATAAATGTTCGAAACAACAACAAAAAAAGGCCAATATCGCACATCCACAAGGTCAGAACTCACTGGTTGTGAGCATGTAGATCAGCTATTTTTTTTCACTTTTCGTCGTACAAAGAATGCAAGCGGTTAAGTGGTAAAAACGATAACACTGGTGGGTTACTTTTAACGCCGTATAACTGTGCGGTCAGGTGCTTATGTATTACGCATCCCCTGAGAGGAGAGTGTTTGGACACTGGATAGTGGAGGATGGTCAGATAGGCTTGCAGCACAGCTCTTGCATAAGGTGATTTAAGAGGAGGAGGGCTTTGAATGACTGACGTTTGGGCTCATAGCACATTCTCCTTGTCATCTGAAAGAAAGGTAGATGGAATCATATCTTTGACGCCGTTGGGAGTCATCAAGCATTATCGTCTCTGTTCGGGTGGAAACCTCATACTGTATGTATGTCCGAAACTGTATACTTTTCAGGACTCAAATTCAAAGGCATCAAAAGCAGCAGATCTACAAGCTCGAAACGCGTTGCTTCGCGCCGCGTTTCGAGCTTGTAGATCTGCTACTTTTGATGCCTTTGTGTGACGCTGTAGTGTGATTAATTAGGGCGTTCATTTACCACAAAAAAAAACTCAACAAGTTAAAATATGGAGATAAGAGGTTTCTGCCCGACAGCAACGATATAGCCTGATGTAACATATTTGTTCACCAGCGGTCCAAATGGACCCTTGCCCGCTGTGTGTGTGTGTGTGTGTGTTTGTGTGTGTGTGTGTGTGTGTGTGCGTGCGTGCGCGTGTGTGTGTGTGACTCACCTATGTTGCTCTATTGCCCTATGTTATTGACCTTTATGAAAACATGATGATGCTGATGATGCATCCGTCTGAACAAACTGACACAGATGTGCACACACACACACACACACACGCGCGCTCGCACGCACGCACGTGCGTTACAACCCCCTACTACCCCCGCCACACCCAACACGGGGAACAGACTGGCTCATGCCCCCCCCCCCCCCCCAATCAAGCATCTAATTACCTCGGCTTCTGAAATTACAGTGGGGCAGCAACAATACCAGGAGCTAAAACGACAACAAACACATGCACGGCACGTGCGCACACGTGCACACACACACACACACACACACACACACGCACACGCACACACAAACAAAGCCCCCCTGTATACGTGCCGCCCATAGCAAGCACCACAGCCCCTGAAGAAAATAAGGCACAATCAATAGCAGACAGACCCTAGCGGGCTCCCATCAATAGATAAACGTGAGGAAGAGCAAAATGTCCTCTTTTTTTCCCCTTCTTCTTTCTCCCCTCCCTCCCTTCCTCTTTCGCCCCCCCCCTTGCCCCCATCCACCCCCCCCCCCCCATCCCCCTGGTCTTCTGGGGACGTAAGGCTATGAACAGCAGGGGAAAGAACAGCTATAGACTGTAGTGGATTGCTCTGGCAGCCACTCAGCCCCCTCTGAGGTAGCTCGCGGCGGGGGTTATTAGCTTCTCATTGATGTCATCGACCCCCCGGGGAGGGCAGGGAGTCCGCCGCTTTTCCCTCCACCTTCCACCTCCACCTAAACCTCCTCCTCTCTTCTCCTCCTCCTCCTCTTCTCTCTCTCTCTCATCTTCTCTCGGCTGCAACTGTCACTGCTAACCTGGAAGACTATAATTCTATGTAGAATGACAGACACAGTACCCTGACTTCCTCTGTCAAATTGAGTTGTATGCTGCGTGCGCACGCACGCACACACACACACACACACACGCACACACACACGCACACACACACGCACACACACACACACACACACACACAGACACACACTTCTGACCTCAGTCCCCCCATGCAATCAAAATGGAAGCCCGATTGCTGAGGATGCATCAGTGCATATACATTGAGTGGTGTAAAAAGTAACTAAGTACATTTACTCAAGTTCTGTACTGAAGTACAATTTTGAGGTATTTTTTTACTTTAATGGAGTATTTCCAATTTGCAGTACTTTTTAATTCTACTCCACTACATCTCAGAGGCGAACATTGTACTTTTACTCCACTACAATTATTTGACAACTTTAAGTTACAAGTTACTTTGTAGATTTTGATTATTTTCACAAAACATACAGTAACCACTTCAGCCCTATATACATTTCAGCATAAATAGCAGATCTGCAAGCTCACAATGCGTCGCATCGCAACGCATTGTGAGCTTGTAGATCTGCTATTTTCAAAAGATTGACGTACATTTGATAACTTGAAACGGGACATTCTGCATAATGAGCTACTTTTAACTTTTGGTACTTCAAGTACATTTTGATGCCAATACTTTTGTACTTTTACTCAAGTACATTTTGAATTCCGGACTTTCACTTGTCACATTGCAGTATTGATACATTTACTTAAGTAAAAAAATGTAGTACTTTTTTACACCACTGCAGTGCATTCATATGTGTGTGTGTGCATGCGTGCGTGTGTGCATGTGCGTGCGTGCGTCCGCAACAGGGCCCATATATAGTATATATATATGAGCCCCTGTCTCAGCTAAACTACCTGCGTCTTTCAATGCTCTCTTTCTGGCTGCCTGGCTGTTTGACAGGCCATGTCATGTCCCTTTCATGTCAATCTGGTCATTATTGAGCCAAAGGGGGGATTATGTTACTATGTGAAATTACCCTGTCTGCCTCCTTGAGAAATGGGCCCAGTGGAAGGGAAGGGAAGGGGGGGACGGGATGGGGGGGATGAGTAGCAGAGTTAAAGGAAAGAAAAGGGGGAGAAAAAAAGAAAGGGAGCATACATCCCCAAGCATCTATAGCGTGATGCTGTTTTCATTGTAGCACTGACATGGACCTCTCTTTGGCTCGGTGTGTGGCTCTGTCAAACAGGAGGATAGTGCTGCCTCCCTCTCTCCCTCCCTCTCTCTCTCTCTCTCTCTCTCCCTCCCGTTTCTCCAGTGGTTCCAGGGCCAGTTTGGGGATTTGGGGAGGGGAGGGGGGCGGGGAGAAAAGCCATGTCTTTGAGGCTGTTTCGTGTGACACGGACATGAATGCGTAGGGTTTTTATCAGCCCCCGATCTGAAAACTAAATGGTGGTATCCCTCAAGAGCTGAGTGGGATCCATTGATAGGAATTCCTGACCCCACCACGCACCGAGCCCCCTGTGGGACCGCCAAGCCAGGCAGGCTGTGACTCCTCTGCCTGTTTGGAACGCTGGTTCTCAAAGTGGGGTCCGGCGAGGACCCCCAGGGGGTCCTCGATGGGGATCCAACAAAATTTAGGAGTGGTTTAAACTGTTTTTTTTATTTTTCAGCAGTTTTCTAAAAACCGAGACAAGAATCTTGACAAAAATGTTGACAGATCTTCTCTTGTCCGTGGGAAAAAAAGAAGCTTTTAAACAGTATTTTATTTTTCAGCATATTTTTGAAAAACTGAGACAAAAATATTGACAAAAATGTTGACAGATCTTCTCTTGTCCGTGGAAAAAAAAAAGCTTTTAAAATGGAGCGTCCAAGGCCAAATACATATCAATTTTTGGGGGTCCTTGACATGGAAGTGTTTGAGTACCACTGACGCTGACGCACACACACACACACACACACGCCGCACGCACACGCGCACACACCTCCTCTGTTTTATTGCCAGAGACAAATACCTCAGTGGATAAATAAATAATCCAACGCACGGTGGAGGTTGCCAGCGGCCCCGTGTCCTGTGCTGCTGTGATTGAGTTATGGCGGACCTTTTGAACAAATTGGCTGTGAGACTAATGACTCAGAATGCTCTATATCTTGCCGAGTGGGCCCCCCCCCTGTCACGCTCACACCATACCCCTGCGCACCAACCACACCATATATACGTACCTCCCTTCACCCACTATTAGGTTTTTTTTCTCCCCTAGCCTTCGCCCTGCTCATTCATAAAGCAATGGTGGAAGAAGCCACTCACACTCCTTTTTGTAAAAGTATCAATAACCTAATGTAGAAATGCTGTCTGGTGTTCAAAATTTGCTTGCGTAAAAGTACAAAAGTATTGGCGTCAAAATATACTTAAAGGGATTGTAGGCAAGTTCAGAGATCCCCTCCTCATCAGCAGTTTTTCCCCGACCACCAGGGGGTGACGCAGGGGGGACTTCTGAACGGGCCATGCCGAAAATAGGTTGCTTTATTCGGATACAATGCGTGTCACTGCCCGCCCCTGCCGGTTCTCTGAATTTTCATTTTTAAATAGGCTCTGTCAAATGATAACTTGACCACATATATGAAGTTAAACAACTACATTATATCCAAACGATATCTTAAAAGCAAATTCCGTGCCTCAAAAAATAAGTTTGAGAGCGTTTTAAAACCGAAAGTAAAAAGCAAAAACAGCGCAGCAGAAAACAATGGCGGCTCGTTCCATTTTTGTCGGCTGCACTCGGTTCCATTCGGTTTCACAGTTCACACGGACGCGCACAGACGCACACATGCGTGCGTTTCATTCACGTCAAAGTGCACATTATGCATAATGTCCCCATTTCACAATTTGTCAAATGTACTGTATGCATGAAAAATGCATATTATACAGTACACGTCACGTAGGACGCATATATACGTCGCGATGCAAAGCGTTGCGTTGCATTGTGAGCTTGTAGATCGGCTATTTTCAAATAGCCAAAGTGTATATAGGGCTGAAGTGGTTAATTAATGTTTTGTAATAATACTCAAAATCTACAAAGTATCTATAACTAATGTTAAAGTAAAAGTACGATATTTGCCTCTGACATAGTGGAGTAGTGAACATACTCACCTAAGTTAAGTACCACATGCCACAACATTTTACTTAAACACATTACTTGAGTAAATGGACGTAGTTTCTTTCCACCACTGACCATACCTCCCTTCACCCCCAATTCGTCCGTCCCCCCTCTTTTTCTAGCCTTCACCCCTGCTCATTCATTCATAAGAGCTGTTTCCTGCATGAGGTGAGCCTCAGACATACGTAGCTTTGACTCATGCAGCCCTTCTAAACTTGTTAAACAGAGCTTCGGAAGTTGGGTGGGAAGAGGTGAGGCGAGGGGGGGGCTAAGAAGTTTATAAGAAAGTTTATAAGGCAGTGTTTGGGAAACCACTGTTTCCAACCACTGTTCGTGTCGGGACCATAGAGTTATAATGTATCCAGAGCAGGGGTCTTCAACAGGGGGTCCGGGACCCCTAGGGGGTCCTCAGAGTTAATACAGGGGTCCGCCAAATCTTTGTGTGATAGGATTTTTTTTTTACATTAACCACTTGAACCCTTGCATCCCTTTTATGAGGAGAACTTTAGCCAAACATATCAGATCTACAAGCTCACAACGCCTCGCGCTGCGAGGCGTTGTGAGCTTGTAGATCTGATATTTTTGGCAAAGAGGTATGTAGGTGTAGAGGAAAAAAAGAGCAGACCTCATTTAAAAAAAAAAAAGTTATATACATTAGAGAGGTTCTCTGCTTCATCTCTCTCTCAGCTAGGGGGTCCCTGGCCTGAAAACGTTGAAGACCCCTGATATAGTGGACGGACTACCCCGACTATTGATTTCAAAAGTTGCTCACCAGCTCACCAGCGTTTGAAGCACCCGGAAGAACGCTCGACTTCCGCATTTTTCTTGATTTGAGTCAAGTCAATTGTATTTATAAAGCAAGTTTAAAAACAGCCAGGTTGACCAAAGTGCTGAGCACCACAATTTGGTGCCCAAATGCGGAAGACTTGGGCACCGAGCAGGCGCACTAGGTTTTCAAACGGTAGACGCATGCGCAGTGGCGTTTTAAGTATTGCAATCCCAGATTTGACCACCATCACTGTTCTACCGTGGTTCTGGGGGCTTGGTAGGGACCCATTCTTGGGTTGTGGACCCATTTTGATGGGTCGCGACTAAACATTCCTTTATTTTTCGTTTCCTACATTGTGTTTTTTAATAATTATTTCACACAAAAAAATCCCCCCCAATTTTTTTTTTCATAATTTAAAAACAAAACAAAAATAAGAAATCAAATAAAGTATGAAATACTTTAAAGAAGTAGTCAAAATAACAGATCCACAAGCTCACAACGCATTACAAATATACTTAGACCAGGTATTCCTATCCTAGACCAGGTGTTCCTCCCCTAGACCAGGTGTGTCTATCCTAGACCAGGTGTTCTATCCTATACCAGGTGTTCCTATCCTAGACCAGGTGTTCCTATCCTAGACCGTGACCAGGTGTTCCTATCCTAGACCAGGTGTTCCTATCCTAGACCAGGTGTTCTATCCTATACCAGGTGTTCCTATCCTATACCAGGTGTTCCTATCCTAGACCAGGTGTTCCTATCCTATACCAGGTGTTCCTATCCTAGACCAGGTGTTCCTATCCTATACCAGGTGTTCCTATCCTATACCAGGTGTTCCTATCCTAGACCAGGTGTTCCTATCCTAGACCAGGTGTTCCTATCCTATACCAGGTGTTCTATCCTAGACCAGGTGTTCCTATCCTAGACCGTGACCAGGTGTTCCTATCCTATACCAGGTGTTCCTATCCTAGACCAGGTGTTCTATCCTATGCCAGGTGTTCCTATCCTAGACCAGGTGTTCCTATCCTAGACCGTGACCAGGTGTTCCTATCCTAGACCAGGTGTTCCTATCCTAGACCAGGTGTTCCTATCCTATACCAGGTGTTCTATCCTATACCAGGTGTTCCTATCCTATACCAGGTGTCCTATCCTAGACCAGGTGTTCTATCCTATACCAGGTGTTCCTATCCTATACCAGGTGTCCTATCCTAGACCAGGTGTTCTATCCTATACCAGGTGTTCCTATCCTATACCAGGTGTTCCTATCCTAGACCAGGTGTGTCTATCCTAGACCAGGTGTTCTATCCTATACCAGGTGTTCCTATCCTAGACCAGGTGTTCTATCCTAGACCAGGTGTTCTATCCTATACCAGGTGTTCCTATCCTAGACCAGGTGTTCTATCCTATACCAGGTGTTCCTATCCTAGACCAGGTGTTCCTATCCTAGACCAGGTGTTCCTATCCTAGACCAGGTGTTCTATCCTAGACCAGGTGTTCCTATCCTAGACCAGGTGTTCCTATCCTATACCAGGTGTTCCTATCCTAGACCGTGACCAGGTGTTCCTATCCTAGACCAGGTGTTCCTATCCTAGACCAGGTGTTCCTATCCTATACCAGGTGTTCTATCCTAGACCAGGTGTTCCTATCCTAGACCGTGACCAGGTGTTCCTATCCTAGACCAGGTGTTCCTATCCTAGACCAGGTGTTCCTATCCTAGACCGTGACCAGGTGTTCCTATCCTAGACCAGGTGTTCCTATCCTAGACCAGGTGTTCCTCTCCTATACCCGGTGTTCTATCCTAGACCAGGTGTTCTATTTTAGACCAGGTGTTCTATTTTAGACCAGGTGTTGTATTTTAGACCAGGTGTTGTATTTTAGACCAGGTGTTCTATTTTAGACCAGGTGTTCTATTTTAGACCAGGTGTTCCTCTCCTATACCAGGTGTTCTATCCTAGACCAGGTGTTCTATTTTAGACCAGGTGTTCTATTTTAGACCAGGTGTTCTATTTTAGACCAGGTGTTCTATTTTAGACCAGGTGTTCCTATCCTAGACCAGGTGTTCCCCAACTATTTAGCTCGAGACCCAAAAGATGAGAAGAAGAAGTTGTGAGCTTGTAGATCGACTATTTTCACTATTTTTTAATAGGTCAATGTCCTGGACCACTGATTACCAATGTTTTATGTATATTTTGCGCCTTATTTAAATAGCCGATCTACAAGCTCACAACGTGTCACGTGCATCGTGAGCTCGTATATTTCTCCTGTAATGACATGCCCAAAATAGGAACGCCTGGTTTCAAGTGGTTTAGAAACCAGGACACTTCGTATAATTGCCGATACCAATCTGTTGGTCCGAAGTCAGATAATGGCCTGTGTATTGGCCAGACCCAGACAGATATATCGTTTTGGGGCTCTAGTTTCAGGGTTCCCCTATGACCTGGCCCCCCGTGGCCCCCGCCATCACCATCACACCCTCCTCCAGTAATGAGCTGACCCTCCGGCCCGTCTCCACTGCCCTTTTTTTCCTGGAAGTACAACTTCTTGATCCCGGGTTCCTAGAAACAGCCCCTGTGCTCCGTTGTTAACACCATTAGGCCTCAATGATTCGATGACTCACACAAATGTACACATGTACACACACCCACGCACACACACAGTCGCACACACACACACACACACACACACACACACACACACACACACACACACACACACACACACACACACACACACACACACACACACACACACACGCACACAGTCCCTGTTGATGGCGTTCTGTGTATACGCCGACTTGGACCCTTCACCACAACTGGTGATCATCTGATAAATCAATACTGCGGGCCAGCTGGTCATTGTTTTCATGTATTAGCCTCGGAAGATAGACAGTAATATGGCTAGTTTAGACTGGCCAAACAGATTAATACATTAACCCATTAAGACCTGCTGCAGGACCCAAATCTAGAAAATGTCTTCTAAAACGGTTTTCTGAAAAACGTTACATTTCTATATCAATCTTTTTTACGTCAAGGACCCCCCAAAATGGTATGTTTTTGGCTGCTGATCCCCCATCTCAAAAATGTATTTTTCCAGGGACCCCCAGACGCGAAGATTTGACTTGAAAATGTTTGCTTTAAAAGAATAAATATATTAAAAGATTTGTACAAAATTGTCAGGGTTTTTCTAAAAATAGCAGATCTACAAGCTCTTTTTCATGTCAAGGACCCCCAAAATGATATGTATTTGGCCGCGGACCCCCATCTCAAAATATGTAATTCCAGGGACCCCCCAGAAGCAGAGATTTGAGTTACAAATGTTCGCTTTAAAAATATATATATATTCAAAGATTTGCACAACATTTTCAAAAAATAGCAGATCTACAAGCTTGTATATCTGCTATTTTTGAATAGCCCGAAAGTATATAAAAAAGAACGGTTTAAAGCGGGTTAAAAAAATCTCGACAAAACGACACAGACGCTCTCTCTCGGCCTTATCGGGTTAAGGAGGTCGCAGTGACCTGCCCTGCCTTCTTGTAAGTCTACGGCTGCTCCGAAAGTGAGAGATCCAACCGCTGGCGTTGGTGCCAGTGAGTCTGCCGGCTCCACAATGATGTCAAGGCTTGGAATTTGTGGCACAACGCAGTTTGCTGCTGCTGCCGCATCGCTGACGCTGATGGCTCTGTGTGGCCTTTAAGGAGTTCACTGATCTCGTCTTCTTGTTCGAAACCAGGGGGGGGTGTGATTACATTTCAGCTCAATTTGTCGGGTATCAATAAGGTCAATGGGGATGAATAGTGGCATCTTTTGTTGTAACAGTAGAGCCGCGGCACTGGTTCCCCGAAACGCAATCTGTGTCATGACTGTACAAAAAAAAAAACATGTTTATTTGTAATAACACTTGCATTTCTAGCAGTGGTGGAAAAAAGTACTCATTTTGTTTTACTTAAGTAAAAGTATCAATACTGCAATGTAGAAATACTTTGTTACACGTTAAAAATCCGGAATTCAAAATTTACTTGAGTAAAAAGTACAAGAGTATTGGTATCAAATTGTGCTTAAAGTACCAAAAGTAGAAAGTATCATACTCATTATGTAGAATGTCCCGTTTTCAAGTGTATACAAATCTTTTGAAAATAGCAGATCTACAAGCTCACAATGCGTCGCGATGCGACGCATTGTGAGCTTGTAGATCGGCCATTTTCAAATGTATATAGGGCTGAAGTGGCTACTGTATGTTTTGTAATAATAACCACAATTACAAAGTCACTAGTAACTAAAGATTTCAAATACATTTAGTGTATTTAGAGTAAAAGTATAATATTTGGATCCGAGATGTAGTGGAGTAGAAGTAAAAGTACTGGAAATTTGTCAAGTACAAATACCTCGAAATTGTACTTAAGTGCACTACTTAAGTAAATGCACTTTCCAGTAGTTTCTTTCCACCACTGATTTCTTGCATAGGGGATTGTTTTTTTTGCTTTTTTTATTTTGGGTTCTCCCCCCCCCCCCCCTTTTCTTCTGGTCCAAGTTGTACAAAATGTATATGGATCTATCTGTGTTCTGGGAAGTCTGTGGTTAATCAATGTGGTATCGAGTATCTTCCCTCTGGTCTGCCATGACTCGGCTAACGGCGTTGGGACATATATAGGCACAATAAAGTACTTTCTCCTGGACGTATATATATATCTGTTCATCATCTCATTGAGGGGGTTTTCCTCCCTGACGCAGCTTCTTTCCTTTTTTTTTCTCCCTCATGCACCTGCAAGAAGACACGTTTCCCTTTTTTTTTCTCCCTCGCACCATACGCATACAGTATAGCATGTAGGCTTAGCTTAGCATGTCAGATAACAATGTCATGCACACGTTTGTTATACTTCTCCTATTCACGTTTTTTCTTCTTCAAAAATAGCAGATCTACAAGCTCATAGCGCGGCACTCGGTGCCGCGCTATGAGCTTGTAGATCTGCTATTTTTGAATAGTCAAAGAAATCTAAAAATGACACAGCATGTAGCATGTAGGCTTAGCTTGTGTCAGATAGCAATGTCATGCGCGCGTTTGTTATACTTCTCCTATCGTGTTTTTTTGTGTGTCTTCTATTGTCTTCTCGGTTTTACCTCCTTTACTGCCACCCCCTAAACCCCGCCCCTTGCCCCCCCCCCCCCCACCCCCACCCCTTCTCTTAACCCATTAAAACCGGGAACGCGTCTGTGTGTAACCACTTAAACCATTATTTTATACTTTGGCTTTGACTATACATATTTTTTAAAGCAAACATTTTTAACTCAAATCTTTGCTTCTGGCGGTCCCTGGAACAACATATTTTAAAACGGGGGTCCGCCAGCCAAATACACATAATTTTGGGGGGTCCTTGACATGAAAAAGATTGAGCACCACTAATATAGCAACATAAGTTTAAAAAAAAAACTATTATGATTCAGAAGACATTTGTAGAATCCCCCAGAAGCAAAGATTTGAGTTACACATTTTTGCTTTAAAAAAAGGTATATTCAAAGATTTGCACACATTTTCACGATAAAAATAAATAAATAGCAGATCTACTATCTTGAGTGCCGCGCTATGAGCTTGTATATCTGCTATTTTTTGAATAGCCAAAGCAATCAAAAAGAAAATATCACAGATGCGTTCCCCGGTCTTAGTGGGTTAACCACAATTAGATTCAGTGTTTATCCAGCGGAGACTGGCTTGCATTTCTGCTCAAATGTAAATATGGTGGTAATCGCTTTGTCTATTTTTCACATGTGCAGCCATGCAGTCAAGCGCACAGACCCTGTATGTGTGGCTTTTTTCGAGGAATCCGGTGGTAAATGCATCGTGGTCCATGTGGTCGCTCTCTCTCATGCCCCCCAGCAGCGAAGGTCATTTCTCATTTCTCGTGTGTTTGTCTAGCCCATTAAGACCTGGAACGCATCAATTTTTTGATTTGAGATACAAAAAACGCATTATTTTACACTTTGGCTATTCAAAAATAGCAGATCTACAAACTCATAGCGCGGCACCGAGTGCCGCGCTATGAGCTTGTAGATCTGCTATTTTTGAAAAATTGTGAAAATGTGTGCAAATCTTTGAATATATATTTTTTTAAAGCGAACATTTTTAACTCAAATCTTTGCTTCTGCGGGTCCCTGGAACAAAACATTTTGAGATGGCGGTCGGCGGCCAAATAAATATAATTTTGGGGGTCCTTGACATGAAAAAGTTTGAGCACCACTGATATAGAAACATACGTTTTTTTTCAGAAAACCGTTAGGATTTAGAAGACATTTTGCAGAACCGGAACCTCAGGCCTCAATGGGCTAGTCTGCGTATGCGTTGCACGGCGGACCCCATGCTCCAAGCTTTTCCCCGTCGTGTTTGGTCTGTGGTCTGCTTCCCATTGACAAAAGGTGGCAAAGACCCTCCTCGCTGTTATTGGTTTCTGCCAGCAGTTATATAGCCACATGGCTTCAGAAGAGGAGACTGACTGGGGGGAGAGCCCATGCAATAACCTTTCCTCCTCTTTTTTTTGTTCTAGAGCAGGGGTTCCCAAAACCTTTTCAGCTTGAGATCTCAAAGAAAAACTTGTGTCTGGACCTATAGACTTACTGTATAAAAACAAAAAACTGCTCTGAAACTCTGATGATTGCTATCGTTGAACGCTGTACGTAACTAAATAACTGCAACTCTATGCAAACTTACAGCTCCGCTGAATGCTGTTAATACCCCTACGGACCAAATTATGTGAAAATGTAAATAATGTATCTAAGGACCTGAGCTGTATGTGTGTGCATTTATGTTTCCTTTAAAAAAAAAAAAAAAAAAAGTGATTGCGGGGTAAAAGAAAGCAATGAACTAGCGACCCATAAAAAACTGGTCCGTGGCCCCAAATGGGTCGACGAACCAATGTTTGGGAAACGGTATTCTAGAGCTGTGGTTCTCAAAGTGTGTTTGGGTGGTGGGGGGGTTACAGGTCTGTAAACTCTTTGAGAGTACGGGTCAGTTTGGTTCCATTTGTTGTACACTCTTAGAGTTATGGGGGTTCTTGAAATAAAAAAAAATAAAATTGGTTTATTATGGCCATGGTCTGCCCTCTGTAACAAGTGCCCGTTCAGCAGGCTGGGCTGGAAGGGGCGGGGTCTTGACTCTTGAGGGGGCGGGGTTGGACGGGGCGTAAGGGGAAAGCCTCTGATTCTATGGCTTCAGGGAGGTGGGGGGCTCAGGGTTTGGACTGTGGGAGTGTCTTTTCCAATACCTTCCTCTTGTCTTTGTGCATGGCCCGTTCTAGCATTGTTGTGGCTGCTGTATAGGGCGAGTCGCCTAGAAGAGGGTCTGTGCTTTTGTGGGTCTGTCTGTCTGTCTGTCTGCCGCCCGCAGCTAATCATAACTTGACTGATCAGCATCATTTATTCATGCTTATGTCTGAGTCATACTGGTATGCCATATGGCCGTGTGTGGTTTGTTTATCTTTTGTTTGTCTGAGTCAGAGTGACCATTTCCATTTTTCAATACTCCACTACAACTTTGAAAACTTTAGTTACGAGTTACTTAGAAGATTTAGATTACTATTACAAAACGTGCATTAACCAATTAAGCCCTATTTTATACTTCAGCTCATCTACAATTGCCGATAGCCACAATAGCTGACCTACAAGTTTGTGTGGCGAATGCAATACGTGGTTAGTTTGTAGATCAGCTTTTTTTTTTTACGAGAAAAAGTTTAGTTTGGCAGACTTTGTGTAGAGAGGGGGAAAGTGGTCCAATTACAGAGCCAAACTCAGATCCAAGTTTACCAAGTTCTAGAGGGTTTAAGTGGTTAAGTTAAAAAAGTCTTGAGTAATGATTCCTTCTCATTTGGTATGCTTTCCTGTCTTCTCTTTTCCTCTCCTCACACTCTGTCCTCTTCAGTTCCTTCCATTATAGGTCCATTGTGTTCTAAGAACTATATCCACTGAGAAGTGGCACTGGTGGGTGTAGTCGCTTCACCATGAAAGACCCCTTCAGCTTCTCCCCCTTCAGCTAAAGAACCAAGTGTTCTGGAAGTGTCAACATCCTCTCCTGGTTAAAGCCCCCCTTTTGCTCTTTATTAAGCAGCACTGTCTGCCTCTCTGGTCAAATATATTCCCAAATTCATCTCAAAATGTGCCTTCAACTAATCAGCTCCATGTCAGAAATCTTCTTTGGGCATTTTCTCTAATGAAAGGGGGAGCAAATCAATCACTAATTGGAGTGTGCGTGTGAACTGTGAATGTGTAGTATGTGTTGTGCGTGCTTGCGCGTGTCACACGCACAGGCAATGGACAAACAGAGAATCCCTTTAAAGATAATGTGCCAGTTGTCAGTTTCTTTCCCCGCAAGTGAGTGAGTGAATGTCATGGTTTATCCTATTCAATCCGGGAACTTATCTGTGTCACTTTAAATGTATTTGGCTGTTAAAAAATGTCAGATATACAAGCTCAAGCTCTATGAGCTTGTACTGTAGATCTGCCATTGTTGGGGGGGGGGGGAATCGTGAAAACGTGTTCAAATCTGAATATATATATATATATATATATATATATATATATATATATATATATATATATATATATATATATACACACACACACACACACACACACACACACACACACACACACACACACACACACACACACACACACACACACACACACACACACACACACACACACATATACATACATACATACATACATACATACATACATACATACATACATACATACATACATACATACATACATACATACATACATACTGT
Source organism: Gymnoscopelus microlampas (assembly GCF_963454915.1). Taxonomy (NCBI): domain Eukaryota; kingdom Metazoa; phylum Chordata; class Actinopteri; order Myctophiformes; family Myctophidae; genus Gymnoscopelus; species Gymnoscopelus microlampas. The sequence goes on from NC_139958.1 coordinate 19,441,311, forward strand.
ACACACAGTTTTAACTCAAATCTTTGCTTCTGGGGAGTCCCTGGAACAGCATTTTGAGATGGGGTCCGCAGGCAAATGCATATAATTTTGGGGGTCCTTGACAAAAAATATAAACTGTTTTGCCAAAAATTTGCCAAAAAAATCATGATTTAAAATAAATTATTGATTTAAAAATCATGACCTTGTAGATCTGCTATTTTTGAATAGCCAAAAGTATAAAATAATGGTTATAAGAAAAGAAATCTTAAACGACACAGTATGCGTTTTCCCGGTCTTAATGGGTTATTGGGGCAAAGGCGACGCTTCTTTTGTTGTGGCTTTGTTTATGGAGACGCCTGGTGCCCGGTGATAATGTTTCCGCGTTGGTTCCGGTGTCTCTGTTCGGCATTTCTTTTTTTTTTTTTGTCATCGTGATCAAGCGCATCTTTGCGTTTGTCTGCGCGGAGAAGGCACTGCCAACCAATTAGAACACATAAATAACTAAGTGCTCCATTGATCCGCTGGTGTGACGGGGGGGGGCGGGGGGGGGCAGAGTGCCTTAGCAAACTCCATTGAACTCTTCTCCCAGCCATGTCTGAGGCCTCAGGGAAAGCATACGGATGTTATTCTTTATCACTTTTACAGTAATATTGGCATTTTGCTGCCTTTTAGAAGGCTGACTGAGGCTCCACCTTTGATTTTGTGTGTTTGACTGTTGATGAAGCAGCACAAAATCAAACAGATTGTAGGGAGATGACGTTGGTAGCCGCCAATGCCTCCGGCTGGGCGGTATTTCTTCTTAATTAGATTGAACTGCTAGTATACTACGTATATTATACCCTTCCTTTGGCTGAAAAACTTTTAGTCTTAGGAGACACAGGGCCATTCTCCTCTCCATTCATCTCTGCCTTTATCTCTTTACGTTTGTGTTTTCATTCTTCTCTCTCTGTCTGTGTGTGTGTGTGTGTGTGTGTGTGTGTGTGTGTGTCTCTCTCTGACACACACACACACACACACACACACACACACACACACACACACACACACACACACACACACACACACACACACACACACACACACACACACACACACACACACACACACACACACACACACACCCCGTGTCACACACAGAGTGTAGTGACCTTTCCAAATCCACCATTCCCAATTATATGAAGGCAGAGACATCTCAGTGACATCAGTGATCTCACACAGGGGTTTTCAACCCCCAGTTTGATATGCATCAGGCCACGGACCCCCATTCCATCCTTTTTTTGTTTTTTATCTCTGGGACCCCAATACTGTTGTCACCACTGTTTCCCAAACAGTGGGTCAGGACCCAATTGTGGGTCGCGGATCTTATTTGTGTGGGTCCCCCCCTTTTTTGTTATTTTTTTTATTTCAAAATATTTTCAAAAAATAAAATACATAATTTTTTTTCATACACTAAAAATAAATTCAAACATTTTTTCTAAATAATTTCCATTTGGTTCCATTTGTACACTCAAGAGTTACAGACCCATAAGGTTCCATTTGGACCTCCTGGTGGTCCCCGGACCAGACGTTGAGAAACGGTGATTGTACACACTGACATCATAGACACACCCCCTCACCCCTCTGACATCATAGACACACCCCCTCATCACCCCTCTGCCTCTTCCAGCAGAGGTGAGAAAGCTGTGAGAATCTCCCCTCCACCACTGTGTGTGTGTGTGTGTGTGTGTGTGTGTGTGTGTGTGTGTGTGTGTGTGTGTGTGTGTGTGTGTGTGTGTGTGTGTGTGTGTGTGTGTGTGTGTGTGTGTGTGTGTGTGTGTGTGTTACTATACTTGCCACGGCCAGATGTCCCCACAAATTTAGTAGAATTTGACATCATTTATTAACACAAATCTTCTCTTCTGGGGACCCCCAAAATCTAATTTTGGGGGTCCTTGGCACGAAAAAGTTTGAGAACTAGGCTACTGATTTAGAAGGCATTTGTAGAATCAGCCTCAGGTCTTATAGTCAGTGGGTTAAGATCTTGATGTCCTCAGAAGCATAGTAATATAAATGTGTGTGTGCGCTTGCGTGAAGGTGCGTAAGCCCGTGCACATTGAAATGGCGAGGCGGAGAGACGTACATGCAGTGGTGGAAAAAGTACTCAAATGTTTTACTTAAGTAAAAGTATCAATACTGCATGTGTAGAAATAATCTGTTACAAGTAAAAGTTCGGTAATCAGAATTTACTTGAGTGAAAGTACAAAAGTATTAGGCATCAAAATATACTTAAAGTACCAAAAGTAAAAGTACTCATTATGCAGCATGTCCCGGCCATTTTTCAAAATGTACAAGTTCAAAATGTATATAAATCTTTTGAGTTTGGGGATAAGGTCAACATTCAAGATGTCTTCAGAGCTGTTGGGAGAATGCAACAGGAGCTTGTGGGAAAATAATTTATTCCTGCAAATAGCCGCCATCAGATTGAGAATTGCCTAGCCTTAGTAATCCCATGAAGACTGATAATGGTGCATCTTCAAAAACAGAACCATTCAAAGCATATTTGAAAACAAAAAGTTAATCTAAGGAGCAACTGTGTACTTGAATCTGCAGTCAGAATCTTTATCAGACAATAAAATAAAACGATGCCGTTTAAAGAGACTCCCCCCCCACCCCGAAAGAACTACCTTGATCCTTAGAATACAGTACCCCATCAGTAACAGAAGAAGGACATTGTCTATTAAGAATAGCACAAAACCAAACACTTTCATGAGGAGGAGAAGCTATCAAAGGTTTATTTCTGAAGTATTATGCGACTCATTCCTCCGTTCAAGCAATGAAGTCCAGTGGTCTGTTGAATCCACCTTTTCTATTCATATACTGCCTGTATTTTCTCTTCTGGTAGATCGGCTATATCAAATGGCCGAAATATGTACTGTATATGGATGAAGTGATTAATGTATGTTTTTGTGATATTAACACAACATTTGCCTCTGATATATAGTGGAGTAGAAGTAAAAGCACTGGAGTGTACTTAAGAACAGTACTTGAGTAAATGTACTTTGTTTCTTTACACCACTGCCTAACATGAGTCAACGTTGACACCGGAGGTAGAGAGGGGCGAGGGAGTGAGGAGGAGGAGGTGGGGAGAGAGAGGGAGGAGCACGTATACCAGGAGATAATTGCATTTTTCTCACCTGTTACTTTTCACAGGCCTTCAAGAGCGCCACGATGAGCTCATACTGGTGTGCCGGAAAGGGCGATGTCATCGACAACTGGTGTCGGTGTGACCTGAGTGCCTTGAGCAAAGACGGCCTGCCCAACTGCAGTCCCCTGAGGCAGCCCATGTGAGTATACCAGCAGTGGTGGGGAAAAAAAGTATCAATACCACAATGTAGAAATATACTCTGTTACAAGGGAAAAAAGTCCGGAATTCAAAATTTACTTGAGTGAAAGTACAAAAATATTGGTATGAAAATGTACTTAAAAAGCACCAAAAGTAGAAAGTACTCATTATGCAGAATGTCCTGTTTCACACGTTTTCAAATGTATACAGATCTTTTGAAAATAGCCGATCTACAAGCTCACAATGTGTCGCATCGCAACATATTTACAGGACTGAAGTGGGTAATGGATGTTTTTTAATTATAATCAAAATCTACAAAGTAACTAGTAACCAACGTTTTTCAAAGAATTGTAGTGGAGTAAAAGTACAAATGTTGCCTCTGAGATGTAGTGGAGTAGAAACAAAAGTACTGAAAATTGGAAATACTCCAGTAAAGTACAAATGCCTCAAAACTGTACTTAAGTACACTACTTGAGTAAATGTACTTAGTTACTTTACACCCCTGAGTACGAGCATGACTCTTGACCTTTTCAGGGCTGAGTGTGATTGAGCTGACTGCACACAACCATCGATTATCTGCTTAGCGATTATTCTATTGATTATAGAGACTAATATTGTACTTCCACTACATTTCTAGGAAGGGAAGGACCTTTGGGATACAAACATACATTATATAGCTCTGTGGTGAGTTGTGAGCGTTGTAGATGGGATATTTTTTAATACCCCAAAATATTCAATAGAGCCTTAATGTTTAACAACTTAAACCCCAGCATCGGTATTGTGGGGAAAGTTTAGCTGAAAATAGCTGTGAGCTTGTAGATCGGCTATTTTCAGCTAAAGCTTTCCCCACAATAACAGAAAACAGAAAATACACTAGTATTGACCCCTGAGGGACTCCAGATATTCCCTCATTTTGCTGGGGACCCCCTCAACCATGTATGGGCATAAAAGGGACACATTGAACGGGACTCAAATATTTCATTTAGTTGCTGTCGGGATGGAAACCCCATAACGTCCAAAAAACGTTCCTTTTTTATTATTCTTTTTTAAAACGTTTTAAAATAGTGAAAATAGCCGATCTGCAAGCTTGTAGATCGGCTATTTTCGCTGCTTTTGTGCGACACTCTTGTATGATGAAGTAGGAAATGCATTCATTTACGAGGTACGAGGTTTCTGCCTGACAGCGACGATTTGCACGTAGCACACCGCGACCATACCCTAAATCCAAGGATATATAGCTGTTAGAGATGTGTGCCGCTGCTAGCTCAGTCCCCAAGGTTCTAATTGCTGTCAGTCAGCCTTAACACCCTCCAGAAAGAACATGAGGTTCTGCTCTCTCTCACCTAAGGTGACTTAATAATAGTCTGGGGACTGTTGTTTTGTGTGAGTCATACCCTTCAGCCACCGTTTCCCCCCGATAACTTTCATTGAGAAACAGAATAAAGACCTTCAAACGCACAAAATGGGGAGATATACAGTTTTGACTAGAAAGACGTGTCAAAAAGAATGAATGACTGTAGAAGTGGCCTGTACCGACAATAAGCCTCTCGGACCTATACCTATACTTACTTACTTTACTTTATTTGGGTATTTACATTCATTTTATACTTGCACTCCACCTCAATTCACAGGCAAATTTCAGAGGCAAATATTTTGTATTTACCCTTTTTGCTCAGTATCGGTGTTGCCCGATTTTGCGAGAGAAATAAGCAACCAGGTCTATGAGAACAACAAGCCCAAAAGAAGCGAGCATAGGCCACATGAGCACTTATTATGCATTGAATATTTGAAAATAGCAGATCTACCAGCTCACAACGCGTCGCATCGCGACGTGTTGTGAGCTTGTAGATCTGCTATTTTCAAAAAAATCTTCTTAAAATGTTTCAAAGATTATTCGAAATGTTTCAGGCAAATGTTGTTCTTTTTATTGAGCCCTTTCACTCAGTATGTGTGCGTTGTGTCCTCTCTCCTGTTAGCTTGCGCCTTGCGCCTCACCTGGAGCCGTCCAGCACCATGGTGGCCCTGGAGTGGATGGACGTGGAGCCTCTGATCGGATGCAAGGTCTCCGACTACATCCTCCAGCACAAGCGGGTGGAGGACCCCTCCGAGGCAGAGATCTACACAGGTACACAAGACACAAGTTATTTTGGTGAATAGAGAGAGTACCGGTATGCACATGTGTCACTTTTCCACCGGGACACACCCCCGTTGGAGTTTGGAAGCGCTCGTTGGAAATTCACTCAGCGGTCCTGCCTGTTTCTAAATGGCACATAATGCAGGAGGCAGCAGGACGTTGTGTTATTGAAAACGAGCGCTTCCAAACTCTGAATCAACTGCACAGAATTTATTGACAGAAAGTACATTACATTATCCAGCTTTTATCCAAAGCGACTTACAATAAGTGCATTCAACATAGGTAGGGAACGAAACTACTAATCACCAGAAGTCTAAAGTGCATTCTCTTCTAAAACAAGCAACTAAGAGTATACCTAGCGCTAAGGTAAAAGTGCAATATATCAGCTACCTACTTTCTTAAACGGATGAGACAAATAGGAAAATCAAATGAGCAAGAGCTAAAACCAAATGTGTGTATCGAATAAACAAGAACCAATGAGACAAGAGCTTGTACAACTAATTGACAACAAGTAGGCAAGGCTAAGAGGAAGGGTCAGGGTAGTGTTTCCTGAAGAGGTGGGTTTTCAGCCTGCGGCGAAAGATGGGTAGTAACTCTGCTGTCCTGACATCAGTGGGGAGTTCATTCCACCACTGTGGGGCCAGAACAGAAAAAAGCTGTGACCGTGTAGATCGGCCAGAGGGACCACTGAGCAACGAGGCAACCAGTCGTCCCGAGGCGGCAGACCGAAGTAGTCGGGCAGGGTGTATAAGCCTTGACCATAGCCTGGAGGTAAGAAGGAGCTGTTCTTTCACTGCCCTATAGGCTAGCACCAGGGTCTTAAACTGGATGCAAGCCGCTATGGGGAGCCAGTGTAGAGAACGGAAAGTAGCTCATAACATGTCTACGGTGGATTTTTATGAAACAAAAACTTTGCAGATAGAGGATAATTCAAGCTTTCCGTACAGCTGCAATGTTGGTGAGTTTAACGTTGTTTAACACATTGACTGCCAGAGTTTTTTCAGAACAGTCTGTAGCCTCTGCCAGGGTTTTGCCATGATTTTGGTACCTGTTCGCGTAGCCACAGATTTTTTTCCTCCAGTATGATTGCTCCCCAGATGGTTTCTAATCACAGATGAGATTCAGGTGTGGTTTCACAAATGTCAACGAGGTCATTTTGACCTCGTTGACATGTGTTGTTTGATGTTTCAATATAGCTCAAAACCAGTAGTTTTAAACCAAAAAACAAAGTGAATTGTTTGTCTGTCTGAATTTTAACATTGAAGTGAATGGAGCAGCAAATCTTCGAACATTTTTAGCTCCTAATCTGTTCGTAATTCGACAAGGGTTAAAATTATAAAAAAATTCAAAAAAAAAAAAAAAATTTTTTTTAAAAAATAATTTTTTTCTTCCTTTTTTTCAAAGACGTATATATACGTCTTTGGCGGACAACAGCTGATTATTAAAAGACGTATATATACGTCTTTGGCAGCTAAGTAGTTAATATAATCAGATTGGACTTTTCTGTTTGGATGTGTGGGCTCTCAAGGCCAAAAAAGTAGTTTTTGCCACTCAGTATCGTTCCCGCATAACTTCCGGCTACAATTCTGAGTTATGTTTTACTTTACTGCATTACTTCTCCACTACATCTCAGAGGCAAATATTGCACTTTTTACTTCACCACAATTATTTGAGAACTTAGTTACTATAGTTACTTTGAACCCTTACCCTTACAAAGGATGTGTTGTTTATTTAAATCATAAGCCTGAGGAAGGATTATGGAAAAACTAAACAAAACCCCCAAACCTGCTTCTCGATTATGCGATTAACCTACATGAGCAAGATGAAGTCGGTTATTGGTTCTATAAAATGTCAGTTTGGATATATTCTCAGTTAACCCATTAAGACGGGGAACGCATCTGTGTCTTTTTAAGATTTCTTAGGCTATTCAAAGATAGCAGATATACTGCGCTATGAGCTTGTAGATCTGCTATTTTTGAAAAATCGTGGAAAATGTGTGCAAATCTTTGAATATATATATTTTTAAAACAAACGTTTGTCAAATATTTTGTTCCAGGGACCCCCAGAAGCAAAGATTTGAGTTACAAATTTTCGTTTAAAAAAATATAATACTCAAAGATTTGCACAAATTGTCACGATTTTTCAAAGAAATAGCAGATCTACGAGTGCCGTGCTACGAGCTTGCAGATCTGCCATTTGCAAATGCGTTTCCCGGACTGAATGGGTTAATTGCCTCAGCCCTAATGACGAGTCATATGGAGAGAGAAGACGAGGAGGAGGAAGACGTCAAAAGGAAGACGAGTCGAGCAGGAGGAGAGGACAGAGGACAGAGCAGGGCAATTTGACAGGCGCCGTAAATGGTGATGACCCCCAAGTCTAGCTATGGTGGTGGTGGTGTTGGGGTGGGTGGGGGGGGGGGGGGGGGGGGGTTGAGTCAGAGGCTGGGGTGATATGAATTTAACCCATTAAGACCTTTAAGGCCGATTCTACACATTTCTTCTAAATCCTAACCGTTCTGGATAAACCTATGTTGCTATTATTATCAGTGGTGCTCAAACTTTTTCACGCCCCCTTTGCTTTTTTTTCCTCCAAAAAATATCTCTATTCAAAGATTTGCACTTAATGTTCAAGATTTCTCAAAAATAGCAGATCTACGAGCTTGTAGATTTGCTATTTTTGAATAGCCAAAGTATTAAAAATAATGGTTATTATAGCGGAAATCTAAAATGACACCGATGCGTGTCCTTGGATTGAATGGGTTAAGTGGGTAAATTGTCATGATTTTTTCCAAAAATATCAGATCTACGAGCTTGTAGATCTGCAATTTTTTGAATAGCTATAGTATAAAATAATGCTTTTTTTTTTCTCCAATCCAAAATGACACGTACTGTAATATGCTCTCCCGGTTTTCGTGGGTTAATAACGCTGGAGAAATGAGGTGATCTGGAAGTAGCCGGCTTTAGTCATTGGGCAGTGTGGACAGGCCATCCATCACCCCTGGGAGGGGTACTGATGAAAGATGGCCCACCAATAAGCAGGGAGAGAGGCCACACAGTCAGCCACAAGACACTGGTTGGAAGAAGTACTCCCCCATTTGTTTCTTAAGTAAAAGTATTAGAATCCCACAGTGTAGAAATACTCTGTTACGGTTAAGGGAAATTCCTGTATTCAACATTTTACCTGAGCAAAAGAGGACAAAAGTATTGCTTTACATTTTTTGGGGGGGGGGATTTGTCCAACTTTTTTTGAAAATAACCAAAGCATAAACTAGGGCTCAAGGGGTTAATTTGTATTCATTATCTAAATCTGTGAAGTAATTAGTAAAAATAAGTGTAGTGGAGTGAAAAAATCTAAATTTACTTGAGTAAAAGTACAAAAGTATTGGCATAAAAATGTACTTAGAGTACCAAAACATTTCAGTTATCATTGTGCAGAATGTCCCATTTCACAAGTTCAAAATGTCTAACAATCTTTTGAAAATAGCCGATCTACAAGCTCACAATGCGTCGCATCGCGACGCATTGTGAGCTTGTAGATCTGCTATTTTCAAATGTCTCAAATATATATAGGGCTGAAGTGGTTAATGTAGGCTATGTTTTGTTATAATAATCTGCAAAATCTGCAAAGTACTGTAACTAGTAACTAAAGCGGTCAAATAATTGTAGTGGAGTAAAAGTACAATATCTGCCCCTGAGATGTAGTGGAGTAGAAGGTGGAATGGAAAATAAAAATACCTTTAAAATAAAAGTAAAAAATTATTAACAAATACTAATACACCATAGCACTTGAGTAAATGTACTCGGTTACTTTCCACCACTGGCCACGCACAGACGAGGCTCCTGGCAGAGGTGTGGTGCAAACGGGGGCAGATGGCGAGGGTGACTCACCCCGCTGTGTGTGTGTGTGTGCCAGTCACCGCCATAAATCTCATTCCGCTGGAAACGCCGTCATTCACATTCGGGGAGACAGTCACTGTCTTCTTTTTTGTCCTTTATCTCGTCTCTGGATTTAATTCTCTCCGTCGTGTCTTTATGCGTCTTTCATGTTCTCTGAACTTTTCACTGAAGTGTCTGAGAGAAGAATGGAATGACGTACTGTAGGTTATTAGTGGGACTTTCCTCAGTTATTATGTGCTGCTTAGTCCATTTAGTCATTTTTAGATTTCTTTAGCTATTCAAAAATAGCTGATATACAAGCTCTTAGCGCGGCACCGAGTGCCGCGAAAATTTGTGACAATTTGTGCAAATCATTGAATATATATATACTTTTAAAGCAAACATTTGTAACTCAAATCTTTGCTTCTCGGGGTCCCTGCAACAAAATATTTTGAGATGGGGGTCCGCAGCCAAATACATATCATTTTGGGGGTCCTTGACATGAAAAGGTTTGAGCACCACTGATATAGAAACATACGTTTTTTCAGAATTCTGTTGGGATTTAGAAGACATTTGTAGAATCGGATTCAGGTCTTAATGGGTTAATTCTCTCGGTCGTGTCTTTATGCGTCTTTCATGTTCTCTGAACTTTTCACTGAAGTGTCTGAGAGAAGAATGGAATGACGTACTGTAGGTTATTAGTGGGACTTTCCTCAGTTATTATGTGCTTCTTAGTCCATTTAGGAGGAAAGGACCTGTCATTTTTAGATTTCTTTAGCTATTCAAAAATACAGAGTGCCGCGCTATGAGCTTGTATATCTGCTATTTTTGAAAATTTGTGACAATTTGTGCAAATCGTTGAGTATATATTTTTGAAAGCAAACATTTGTAACTCAAATCTTTGCTTCTCTGGGTCCCTGGAACAAAATATTTTGATATGGGGGTCCGCGGCCAAATACATATCATTTTGGGGGTCCTTGACATGAAAAAGTTTGAGCACCACTGATATAGAAACATAAGTTTTTTCAGAATTCTGTTGGGATTTAGAAGACATTTTGTAGAATCGGCTTCAGGTCTTAATGGGTTAATTCTCTCGGTCATGTCCTCATGCGTCTTTCATGTTCTCTGAACTTTTCACTGAAGTGTCTGAGAAAAGAATGGAATGACGTACTGTAGGTTATTAGTGGGACTTTCCTTAGTTATTATGTGCTTCTTAATCCATTTAGGAGGAAAGGACCTGTCATTTTTAGATTTCTTTAGCTATTCAAAAGATCTACAAGCTCATAGCGCGGCACCGAGTGCCGCGCTATGAGCTTGTAGATCTGCTTTTTTTTTTAATTTGTGACAATTCGTGCAAATCATTGAATATATATTTTTAAAGCAAACATTTGTAACTCAAATCTTTGCTTCTGGGGGTCCCTGGAACAAAATATTTTGATATGGGGGTTGGTGGCCAAATATACATACATTTTCTACATTTTAGGGGTCCCTGACATGAAAAGGTTTGAGAATCACCGATATAGAAACATACGTTTTTCAGAAAAGAGGGGGTTCCAGGGGGTCCCCAGCAAAATGTGTTAATATACTGTAGCATCACAATAATTCTAACCTTTTATACTTTGGCTATTCAAAAATAGCAGATATACGAGCTCATAGCTCGGTGCGCTATGAACTTTTAGATCTGCTATTTTTGAAAGATCGCGAAGATTTGTACAAACCTTTTAATATCTATATATTTTCTTTTAAGCAAACATTTATAACTCAAATCTTTGCTTGTGGAGGTCCCCTGGCACAAAACATTTTCAGACGGGGGTCCGCGGCCAAACAAATATCAATTTGGAGGTCCTTGGCACAAAAACGTTTGAGAACCACTGGCGTAGTGACTCTACAAAATCGAGATCGGATCGGACCCAAAAAATGTGGCATATTGGTGGGGGTCGTGGAGGTTGTAATGCATACAGGTCTGTGGTGGTGGATCCATGTATACAGTACGGGTACGACCATGACAGTGAGGCACTGAGCAGGGCTAGAGCTCCTTTCTAGGTTTTCTCCCAGGCCTGGAAACCATCCTTTTAAGGATCATCTATCATAAACTGTAAAACCATGAAGCCTGAGTGGCTCTCATTTGAACTGGAGAGAAAGACGGTGGAATCCAAACCTCCCATTGTTCTGCAAAAATGTGCGGCATCAGACTATGCTGATACAAACTTGGAAGTGATTGGAAGCGTGGATTTTGTATGGAGACTGGGGAGTTCTTTTAACACGTTCAGTCCGGAAAAGCATCTGTGTCATTTTTAGATGTCTTTGGGCTATTCAAAAATAGCCTTCATAGCGCGGCACAGACTGCAGCTTGTAGATCTGCTGTTTTTTTTATTGTTTTATTCTTTTTTTTATTTTGGGAAAGATCGTGAAAATTTGTGCAAATCTTTGAATATATATATTTTTTAAAGTGAACATTTGTAACTCAAATCTTTGCTTCTGGGGGGTCCCTGGAACAACATATTTTACAAATGTTCGCTTTAAAAAATATATATTATGTAATAATGCGTAGATCTGCTATTTTTGAATAGACAAAGAAATCTAAAATGACAGAGATGCGTACCCGGATTGAATGGGTTAACCACGTTCACCCTGGCGTCACTATGCTGGGCATGTCAATTATGGGGGGGCGAAGATTTTCTAAATTGTATTTAAATTTTGAACAACAACAAAAAAACAAGCTCACGATGCGTCCCGATGCAACATTATTGTACTGTATCTACAGGGCGTAAACGGTTAATCAGTCAAATCAATGTAGTTGATTATGAGAAAAAAATTAAAAACCTTGCTTCTTGATTATTCGATTAACCTATATCACTTGGTCACCTGGTGGTTCAACCCATTAAGACCTGAGGCTCGATTCTACAAATTCCTTCTAAATCAGTAGTTCTCAAACTTTTTCTTGCCATCGGACCCCCCAAAATGATATGTATTTGGACCCCCCAAAATGATATGTATTTGGACCCCCCAAAATGATATGTATTTGGACCCCCCAAAATGATATGTACTTGGCAGCCAAATGGGTTTGACATTGGATAGCTGCATTTCACATTATTTCAAGTTTGGAGAGCTTTGAGTTTTTTCCGGAACATGTCACACAATGTGTTAGACAGCTGTTAGCCATAAATAGTTATGTATACCTTTTTTTAAGATAGATTAAGGTATGGTGGTGGACAAAGTACTCAACCCCTGTACTTGAGTCAAAGTATAGACACTCCTGGTCAAATACAACTACTACAAGTAAAAGTTGCTCTGTCAAATATGTAATTAAGTTAAAGTAATGGAGTACTTGCTTTAAAAAATATATATTCTTCAGTGTTCAGAAGTCATTTTTTGTAAAATACGTATTAAGTATTCAAAAGTACAAATTACTAAGTACTTTTTCTTTTCTTTTTTTTCATATCAATGCATTGCTGCATTCAAATGTGTTAATAGTTGCATCCAAAATATAAAAAAAACAATCAGAAGTGTATAAAATAATACCAATAAATAGTGAAAATAGCAGAACTCAAGTATAAATTGGATATTAAGAGGAACTTTCTCTTGCAGTTGAGTAACATTATGACCAGGTCCAGGAGTAGATTCCAATACTTTGGCTCCAGAAGTAGTACTTGGAGTTTGTCCACTGCTTATCTTATTATCTTACCATCTTTGTTGTTTTGTCCTTCTGCCAAGCGAGTGTTGTTGATGCTCCAGGGTGATACGGGTGGTCTGTAGCACCCCCCCCCCACCCCCCCCCTCACATCTGTGCAAACCATCAGCACAGAGAAGAGCTGCCTCCTCCATCCCCCCCTTAGATCTGTGTCTACTGACCAAGCGTTGTACGTTCGTAAAAGAGTCATCATTTCTTAACCCATTCAACCCGGGAACGCAGAACTGTGACATTTTAAGATTTTTAGCTATAACCATATTTTTTTTAATACTTTGGGCTATTCAAAAATAGCAGATCTACAAGCTTGTAGCGCGGCACCGAGTGCCGCGCTACAAGCTTGTAGATCTGCTATTTTTAAAAAAAGCAACTATAGTTTTTTCAGAAAAATGAAGACATTTTGTCGAGACATTTTGACAGTTACAAATGTTTGCTTTAAAAAAAAATATATATATTCAAAGATTTGCACACATTTTCACGATAAAAATAAATAAATAGCAGATCTACAAGCTCATATTTGGCCGTGGACCCCCATCTCAAAATATTTTGTTCCTGGGACCCCCAGAAGTTGTAACAGAGTTAAAAAATATATACTCAAAGATGTGCACACATTTTCACGTTTTTTTTCTCAAAAAATAGCAGATCTACAAGCTCATAGCGCGGCACTCGGTGCCGCGCTATGAGCTTGTATATCTGCTATTTTTTTGAACAGCCAAAATAAAGACACAGATGCCGTTCCCGGGGTTGAAGGGGTTAAGGGGTAGTCCCATCTCCCTCGCAAATCTCCCCGCTCTGAGGTCAGCGGCGACCAGCAGATAGATCCACCGCCTTTGATGTGGTCAGACAGCAGTTCAGTCTTCAAGTCCATAAATCCTGCTCTTTATACAGGCCGGGATGGTCCCCATGCAGGCAAAGCCCTCAGTGCTTCCCCCCCCCCTCCCTGTCCCCACAGGTAAGGGGAAATAAGGCAAAACCCCCCCGGCCTATAGACCCCGATCAGGCGTGCGTGCTTTAAAGGAGTATTTCACCCCAAAAAATGAATTGTTTTCTATCAATTACTTTGAACTCAAGGAGATTTTTTTGTTTTTGTCGCATTCCTGAGCCAATAATTTGATGACCCGTGGAGTCTCTTGTAGGAGACTCAAAGAGTCTGCTACTGTCCTAGTATAGACCCCTGGGCGACTCTGGTCAATATAGTATACAACAGGGGGTCCGGGACCCCTAGGGGGTCATCAGAGATACTGCAGGGGGGGGCCGCCAAATCTTTGTGTGATAGGGACTTTATTATTTTATTTTCACATTAGCCGCTAGAACCCTATTAGCATCCCTATTCTGAGGAGAACTTTAGCCAAAAACAGCAGATCTACAAGCTCACAACGCTCGAGGTGCATGCATGGGTATGAGACCCAGGTAGGACATCGATCACACACAGTTCAAATGAGGTCGTATAGGTCCGGGTAGCTCGGTAGATAGAGCACTCGCCTTTCGACCACAAGGTCATTGGTCGTGCGGCAAGTCGTGCGGTAGGGACTGGGAGCTGATGGTACGTATTTGGCTCCGCCTCAGCAATCCATCTCCCAGAGGTCTATAGCGCATTGTGAAACGGAGATAGACTCCCGACAATAAGCCACTCCGACCTACTTAGTAGCAGTGTTGATTTTGACAGCAAATTTGTATTTAGTTTTAGTCATCTTTTGAATAAAATTCCATTTAGTTTTAGTCATATTTTAGTCATCCTAAATGTTTTAGTTTTGGTCTAGTTTTAGTCGACTAAATATCATAAGATTATAGTCAGTGGTGGAAAGTAACTAAGTACATTTACTTAAGTACTGTACTTAAGTACAATTTTGAGGTATTTGTACTTTACTTGAGTATTTCCAATTTCCAATACTTTCACTTCTACTCCACTACATCTCAGAGGCAAATATTGTACTTTTACTCCACTACATTTATTTGAAAACTTTAGTTACTAGTTACTTTGCAGATATAAATTATTACATTATAAAACATACATTAACCACTTTAGCCTTATTTTATACCTAGGCTATTTGAAAATAGCTGATCTACAAGCTCACAATGCGTCGCGATGCGACGCATTGTGAGCTTGTAGATCTGCTATTTTCAGATATTTTAGTACTTTTACTTTTGGTACTAAATCTACAGTGGATTTAGTCGACTATAATGTATTGTGGCGGTGCCTTGATGGCGTCGTAGTAGCTGATTTTACACTTTTTTGCATGCTGAAAATATCAGATCTACAAGCTCACAACGCGTCGCAGCGCGACACGTTGTGAGCTTGTAGATCTGATATTTTCAGAGCACAACACCCGAGCGCAACCAAAGATAAAATGACTTGTCTTTTAGTTCTACTGGATCTCTTCTCCATTAGTTCCTCCCTAACATTTTAGTCTAGTTTTTATTTGTTGACGAAATTGTCAATATATTTAGTCTTAGTTTGAGTCATCAAAGCTTAGTTTTATTCAGTTTTTATTTACTTTTCGTCAGTGAAAAAAGCTAGTCGACAAACATTTTTCATCATAGTTTTAGTCGACGAAATCAACACTGACTTGTAGTAGTGGTTCTCAAAGTGGGGCCCAGGTGGTCCGTTTGGTTCCATTTGTACACTCTCATGGGGGTCGTTGAAATTGAATTTGAAAAATGTGAGAACTACTGTGATCAGGAGTGTCCTCATAGGTGGCTGGATGGTGCATGGATCACATTCAGGTCCAACTGTACTAACAATGTTTGGTTCTGTCTGGAGACCTGCGTTGCATGTCCTTCTCTCTCTCTGCCCTCAAACTTCTGTCTCTCTATACTCTATTACTCTATACCATTGGTTCTCAAAGTGGGGTCCAGGGACCCCCAGGGGTCCTTGGGGGGAGGCCACCAGCTAGGGGGTCCCCAGCAAATGTGTTAATACAGCGTCACAATCATTTCAACCACATTAACCATATGTTATACTGTACTTGTAGATCTGCTATTTTTGAAAAATCGTGTAAAATTTGTAAAAGTCTTTGAATATTTTGTTCGACGCCAAATACATATCATTCTGGGGGTCCTTGACATGAAAAAGTTTGAGATCCACTGATCTATACTATATAAAAAAGACCTACCCATACACACACACACACCAAATATATTGATATTATAATAATAACGATAACAATACAGGCGTCAGACACTAATAGATACGCTTCTGGGTCTAAAGCCAGATATATGCATCATCATACGACGTCAGCACACGTGTGCCGATCCAAAAGCTCACACCGCTTGTAGATCGGCTGCCAGCGTTAGTTCATACTCGTAGAAGTAAGAAATGAAGCATTACCCTCCCCGTGGCACTGTGACGTGAGGGAAAAAAACAACATCGCTTGTTGTCAATAAGAGGAAATCTTTGCCTTCTGTCCTTGAAAGACTCCCATTTCCAGGTCGTAAAGCCAGGCTTCCTCCAGTGCGGATGTGAGCAGACAGGTACATGGCTCAGATCAAGCTTGTTAACTCCAAGCTCCCCCACTTGATCCTTCACTTGCCTGGAACCCCGGGCCCATCACCATAAAAGACACAATTCAATGTGAGCACTTAGCTGCATGTGACCTTAAGAAAGAGGGAAAAAAATGTTTAAAAGCTGGGAAGTGCAGATATCGTCACTGTCGGGCAGAAACCTTGTATCTATTTCATATTATTTCATCTAATATTTTTGGTAAATGAATCCGCTAAGACCTGAGGCCGATTCTAGAAAATGTCTTCTAAATCCCAACAGTATTCTGAAAAAAACGTATGTTTCTATATCAGTGGTTCTCAAACGTTTTCATGTCAAGGACCCCCAAAACGATATGAATTTGGCCTCAATATCTCAAAATATTTTGTTCCAGGGACCCCCATAAGCAAAGATTTGAGTTAAAAAAATGTTTCCTGTAAAAGAATATTATATTCAAAGATAAAAAAAAAAAATAGCAGATCTACAAGCTTGTAGATATTTTTTGAATAGCCAATGTGTAAAATAATGCTCGTGGTACAGGTGTATCGCACGAAATGAGTGAAACAATGGCGATCCACAAGCTCACAACACGTAAGGTTGTAGACCGGCTTTTTCCCCCGCTATTTTTGAAAAATAGCGGGAAAGGTGTTAAGTTGAAAGTTGTTGAGTTGTCTGTGGGTCTTATAAATATTGAACCAATGAAAAGTATTAACAAGAGCCTGTGACTAAATAATTACTAGATTGGATCCATTGGAAAACAGGCTCATTTTTTCCCCCATTTACTGAAAAGTTAACCGTTTTGGACATACAAGGTTTCCACCTGCCAGCGCTGATATACAGACGGCTCAACCAGCTTGTGTACACACTGTATGCTGGAGATAATTTAGGGCACTAATGTGCCCCTTCGTTTATCTTTGATTCCCTTTGTTCTGATCTTTGACCTCCAGTTTAACAAGCAAACCGTGGAGATAAACAGGAAGTGACTTTTTTCCTTATCTCGAGAGTTATACCGTAGAGTTAAAAATAATAGAAAGGTAACGAAAATCCCCGCCCATTCACTTGGATGGAGTTTTCTCACCCAGCGCATGCATACGCCCTTTTCACCCCTTTCCTCCGGATTGGGAAATGTGACGGGCGGGGCCTATTTGGGGCCTCTGCGCGTCGTCTCGCAGAAGCTAGACGCAAGCTCGTGAGTCAAGCCCATTGGTCGAAACCGTTTTCGCTCGTTCATGTGTCTCGCCCCAGCCGTAATAATAAGCTGCATTACCTATGATTGGCCACCATGACCAATGCGCTTCACTGCTCCCTCTCATATATAAACAAGAAGTTTATATATGTTATGTATACATTATATTTGTATAATTATTTGGGCTTTTCTGTCTTTATTTGATACTTAGTACAGTAGAGATTGACAGGAAATGGGGAAAGAGTCGGGTAGTGACACGGAACATATGTCCGGCGGGCTCGAGAATCGAACCCTGCCGGACCAGCCTATTATGGTACGCGCCTTAACCACTCGGCCACCCCCGGCGCCCCGTAACGGCTCCATATTTGGGCAAGGTTTCAGCCCAATCCGACCGCGAGCATTCTACTTCCATTTGCCTACTATATGCCCTTACTGGCAGCGGGAACGAGAAATGTTTGGCGCCGATCGGCAAAGTGGTTTGCGAGATTACCTCCGGACAAACACGCAGATAAACAGACAGACAGACTCATTTGCAGATGTCTTGCCTCTCTTCAAGGAATGCAAAAATGTCCCCCTCATCTCTGCCCCTTCATGCCTACTTGCTCCACATAATTGTTGTGATACGGAATAAAATTTCACAAGAAACCCTGTTGTTCACCTAAGGGGGTTCTGGAGTGGCTTCGCACCGCAAATATGTTTTGAATTTACTAATCAAACTGAGGCGAATGTTTAGCTTGGTGCTGACCAACGCCGGGTGGAAAAGGCACTGTGTTCTGAGAGCCCCATCTGTAAACAGGATTTTATTGTGTTTTGTTTGGTTTGGGAGAGGGCCTTGCCTACGGTGAGAGAGGAATGTGGAATGATGCAAATTATCTCTTTGCCGTTCCCCCCCTGTTTCCTCTTCCTCTTCTTCTTCTTCTTCTTCTTGGGACAAGGTGACGCGATGCGTCACCTTGTCCCAAGCTCGTAGATCTGCCATTTTCAAACATTTTAGTATACTTTTGGTACTTTAAATACATTTTTATACCAATACTTTTGTACTTTTTACTCAAGTAACTTTTGAATTCCGGACTTTTACTTGTAACAAAGTACTTCTACATTGCAGTATTGATACTTTTACTTAAGTAAAACATTTGAGTACTTTTTCCACCACTGCTCTAGGTTATACTGGAAGAGACGGCAGATACAAGACAGACAGACAGACAGGCAGACAGACAGACAGACAGACAGACAGACAGACAGACAGACAGACAGACAGACAGACAGACAGACAGACAGACAGACAGACAGACCGATGGATAGGGTTCACATTCTTGTACAGTGGTTCTCAAACTTGTTCATTTCAATAAGGACCCCATAACTCAGAGAGCGTGAAGATTAGAAGTAAAGATTAGAGGTCCATTTGGTTCCATGTGTACACTCTCACAAGAGTTACAGACCTGTAAGGGTACGTCTTGACCCCCCCCTCCCCAACAAGGAAGGTGTGTGTGTGTGTGTGTGTGTGTGTGTGTGTGTGTGTGTGTGTGTGTGTGTGTGTGTGTGTGTGTGTGTGTGTGTGTGTGTGTGTGTGTGTGTGTGTGTGTGTGTGTGTGTGTGTGTGTGTGTGTGTGCGCGTGTGCGTGTGTGATTTCACCACAAACTTAACTGCCATTATTTTCTCCTGGTGTTTGCATGCGGACATGAGTGTAGTGTAATGCGTAATGTGTTTCATTGGGGGCTTGTACAGGCCTCTAGATGGCACACCAAGGCAGACACTGGAGCCTTCGTCTGGCTCCAGACTAGAGAGAGAGAGAGAGAGAGAGAGAGGTTTGGATCACTGTAGGGCTTAGCATTCCTGTACAAGCGCTCGCCTCGGTCAAACCAACTTTATACCATGTGAGTGGTTATTGACAATCACAGACAATATACTAGAAGAAAAATCTTATTCAGGGGGATTAAAGTGGGCTGAATATGCTGAATATAAGTGAATGCATCCACAGAGAGGAAGTTGTTAAAAAATGAATGTTCACAGTATATAAGTATCTAACAGTATCTTAAGTATCTGAAAAATTAATCCCATGCAGAAGCTGCGGAAGCTGTAACCAGTGATATACTCCTGTGGGCAATGTGAGCCATACTGTCTCGACTTGAAGTCATATCCACTTTATCCTGTTGTCCTGTAATCAAATTATCCCATTAAGGCCTGAGGCCAATTCTACAAAATGTCTTCAAAATCGAACAGTTTTTGGATGTCAAGGACCCCCAAAATGATATGTATTTGGCCGCGGACCTCCATCTCAAAATATTTTGTTCAAGGGACCCCCAGAAGCAAAGATTTGAGTCACAAATGTTCACTTTAAAAATATATATATTCAAAGATTTGCACACATTTTCAAGATTT